>NC_069502.1:15856617-15911369 GCF_027579735.1 Bombina bombina | reverse complement strand
TGTGTTATTTATACACCGGGTGTAGCGCACAACTTGTAATTACAGCCCTATAGAGAGTGTGATAAATGTGTTTGTGTTATTTATACACCGGGTGTAGCGCACAACTTGTAATTACAGCCCTATAGAGAGTGTGATAAATGTGTTTGTGTTATTTATACACCGGGTGTAGCGCACAACTTGTAATTGCAGCCCTATGGAGAGTGTGATAAATGTGTTTGTGTTATTTATACACCGGGTGTAGCGCACAACTTGTAATTGCAGCCCTATAGAGAGTGATAAATGTGTTTGTGTTATTTATGCACCGGGTGTAGCGCACCACTTGTAATTGCAGCCCTATAGAGAGTGTGATACATTTTTTTGCGTTGTTTATGCACCGGGTGTAGCGCACAACTTGTAATTGCAGCCCTATAGAGTGTGATACATTTTTTTGCGTTGTTTATGCACCGGGTGTAGCGCACAACTTGTAATTGCAGCCCTATGGAGAGTGTGATACATTTTTTTGCGTTGTTTATGCACCGGGTGTAGCGCACCACTTGTAATTGCAGCCCTATGGAGAGTGTGATACATTTTTTTGCGTTGTTTATACACCGGGTGTAGCGCACAACTTGTAATTGCAGCCCTATGGAGAGTGTGATACATTTTTTTGCGTTGTTTATGCACCGGGTGTAGCGCACCACTTGTAATTGCAGCCCTATGGAGAGTGTGATACATTTTTTTGCGTTGTTTATACACCGGGTGTAGCGCACAACTTGTAATCTCGGGGAATGAGAATCGGTATTCGTGTATTATACTATGACCGCATGATTGCAGTAGAATTCAGTTTGTGACTGTTGAGAATAACTCCGGTATAAAAGAGACAAACCTGTATGTGAGTAAGATGACTAAGGTCTCGATGATTGAAAGCTCGTCATTGGCAGCGAGAAATGTGTATTTCAGACTCGCATATCTCGCAAATTTCACGCCTTGCGTAATGATCGTATAAAGTGGGCAGTCCATTGTAAACAATACGTTACACGATAAGCTGTCTATAGTAAACTATAGACTTTGCCTCCTTATATCATTTCACGAACTTCGAAATGGGTTTCCAAATATCATTGCGTCGCTTCGTAATTTTAATGATTCACTTTATTTCAGTTTGTGTTTGCATATTTCAAAATGTGAAACTACAGTTATAGTATATTATATAAATACGTTATATCGTATTGTTTTTCAAATGAAATAAATATTGTAAATAATGTTATTCATGTTAATTCGCCAAAGGATGGGTGGCGACACATGTATGTGTGTTAAATGTGCGATTCGTATGGCGTATGTTTTTATATCATTGTAACATAACTGCGAAAATTGCGAGATTTACTTAGGTTACGCCCATGGAACGCCCATCTTACGCCCTCTCCTCCGTAATGAATTCTGCTTTTACTGTTCTGGTTATATTTTGTTATTCTTTTTATTGAAATCGTACAATAAATATTTTTATGCTCTTTATTTAGATAATATTTTCACTCATTTGTATTATTACGAAATTGCGTATATGTTATAAAAAATGTTCAATGTGCAATATTTGTTAACCAATCATATTTACTGTTATATTATTTCTGTTACCATAATACCTTGCAATACATTTATGTACGCATATTTATGAGTACTTCCTTAATATTCTCCAATCACAGCGTATTTTACTCTCGTTACGTATATTTATATAGATTGCATATTTTATTCTGTGAGGCAGTTGATGAGATTTGTGAAACTGGTTGCTGAGAGGTTTTCAGTTGTGGAGAATGAAATCCTTGTATCTGCTCTGGAACCAAACTATGAGATGCTTTTTGGACCACAGAGGCGTGACACTAGTTTAAAGACAAGGGATGCAATCTGGGAAGATATTGCTGAAATGGTCAATTTAAATGCCACACATATAAAGACTGTGGCTCAATGTCGCAAAAGCGTTGCAGATATTAAAAGGAAAGTTCAAAGAAAGAATAGGAGGAGGCGATTTTTAAAATATGAAAGAATATTTATTAAACCTTTAATGTCTGTAAACCCTAATGTGGACATTGAGTAACAGTCGACTTCAGCATCATCTTCCCAGACTTCTCCCTTGTGTGAAGAACATGTAGATGTCTCTGTTGGCCTAGAAAGTGATGTTTCACAGCACAATAATACTGAGGATGTGGATGAAAGTAATTTTTTTATTTATTTAATTAACATATCATGTTCCTTATAAAAAATTACATAAAGTTTATTTTAATTTAGTGCAAGAAGTTACTACATCACCAGCATTACTGAGCACTGAGGCAGCACGTGAAAGTGACCAATTTGAAATTGCAGAAATTCAAGAGGTCCCTCCTGAGGTCCTGTGAAAGTAAAAGGGGTCTTAGTTACAACCTCCAAGACCACATACAGAAAACGCAGCTCAAACATGGGAGGCACAGTGGAGACAAAAATCCACCAGTTCCCACAGCTTGAAAAGACTATCAGAAGCTGCTCTGTAATAAAATAGCACACTTTGGCACCATTTGAAAATAAAAAAACTCTTGATTGAAGAGACTAAACTAGCACCTCACTTTACCTCACTCCTATCACTAACACAGGCAAAGAGAATGACTGGAGTGGGAGGGAAAGGAGGAGCTATATATACAGCTCTGCTGTGGTGCTCTTTGCCTCCTCCTGCTGGCCAGGAGGCGATATCCCATAAGTAAGGATGAAATCCGTGGACTTGTCATATCTTGTAAATAAATAATTGTATGTTCAGCTTCATTGCTATTGTTCTTTTCCTCCTCCTGTTACCATTTGACAATGTGGCTTGTGATAAATCCAACACTACATTTATTGCTATTTCATTTTGAGATGATATATTGTTGGGTGGTAGTTCACTTTCAATACTTATTTCTGTATTAGTTATATTACATTCTAAATTATCAAACATTTCATTAATATTAGATTCATTACGATCCAATGATGGTGTCTCAAGATTTTCTTGTGAGCTTTCCTTTTGTTCTTCTGCCACTAAAAAAGAAATGTTTTTGGTTTATTTTATATTTCTTATTTCACAGACATATTTAAAATGACATTATCCAGAAACAAAATAAAAATGACCTGTTCTTACACCAATATTAGTAAGTCCAGGGACTCCAGAAACCATTGCAGCTGGGATTAATTCTCTAATTATTTATTCAGAATCAGAGTATGTGATTGGTACATTTGTTCCACCACCTGTTTTCATTCTTTCAGTTTTTTCTTTTCCCATTTTTGCTTTAACTTTAATCTTTTTTTTGCATTTGGTCACAGATCTGGGCCTAACACCTACAGCTGATACAGATTTTGCAATTTTTTCCCATATTGAATTCTTTTCAAAATTAGAAGTTTTTGCAGCCATGGATCCAAACAGTTTATCATAATACATTTGCATTTGCTGTGCTAATACCAGATTTTCCTCTTCTGTGAATGCAGGGTTTCTACCAGACTCACTATTTTGTGATGATACTCCAGTTGGTACAACGTATGAATGCATTTTAAATGTCTTTTTATTAAAATAACATTACCATTAAATGTCATATTTCTTTAAATAAATAAAAGTAAATTTAAAATAACATATACAATAAATATATAATATGGTGAATTATATGTACTTACCATTGTAAATATTTTCGGAATTTATATACACTTGTTTTTCTATGGAAAATGCAAATCGAATTTTAAGTTTCCTCAGGAAAGTAGCATAGAAAATTTTGCGCCATAAAAAGGGGACTTTTATAATGTCAAATTACTTAACGATTGCAGTTACGAATATTCACAAACAAATTTACAAAGTTTATATTGAAATAGCGAAGGATGATTGCGTATGTTTTCACCGTAAAACTTTATTACAAAATGCGCAATGATCAAAAATGACGTGATCAAAGAGCGTCGGAATAAGCAATTATCTAGACTATAAATATTTTGATGTAATTTTTAAAAAAGTGCCCGAAATTCAATTAACAAGTGTAAGTTTACGAAAATGATTTTGAAAAATATGATTTTAAATTTACTAAAATATTTAATTTAAAATTCGATTTAATATTTATAATTACAGATGGCAGAATATATATATTATACATTATTTCAACATAGAAGATTTCAAAGGAGAAGAAGGAGGTTGATAACACATCATACAAATAGGATAGAAATATTGCATGAAAATGATGTTGAACAATCTCAAGGATTCATTTCAGAACCAACAACCACGAGGACACACAGGGTATACAGGCCCAGAACATACAGAGAAAGACAATTTTTAAGTGACATGCCTGATGATATTGTATTTCAAAGATTTCGATTTAACAAATCAGTTATAATTACCCTTTATGAATTATTTAAAGATGATGTGGATCCTAGAACAAGGAGAAATAGAGCAATACCAGGAATTGTTAAATTATTGACCACACTTCATTTTTTGGGAACAGGTTCTTTCCATCATACCACCAGTTCTATTACATGTGTGTCACAAAGTGCTTTTTCCAGGTTTCTTAACCAGGTAATTAATGTTTTCAAGAAACATATTGACAGATTTATACAATTTCCATTTAATGAAAATGAAAAAAATATAAGGAATATTTCTATGAACATAATGGAATACCAAATACTCTAGGATGTATTGACTGCACACACATACAAATTTGTGCACCAATTGATCATCCAGAAATATATTTTAACAGAAAGGGGTGGCACTCTCTAAACACTCAAGTAGTATGTGACCACAAATACAAAATTATTTCTCTGTTGTCAGCTTTTCCAGGGAGTGCACATGACTCGTATATTCTAAAGCAATCACTCCTTTATGAAGAAATGAATGCAGGAATTTGTGGAAATGGTTTGATACTTGGTAAGTTATGTACTAAGATGTTTAATTGCCTAATACATAAAATAAATTATTTGTAATACTAACCATAAATCATACATCCAACAGGAGATGCAGGATACCCATGTTACAAATGGTTAATCACACCTGTCTCCAAACCAGCAAACAGAAAAGAAATGAAGTTCAATGACGCACACTCAAAAGCAAGATCAGCTATTGAACGTACATTTGGACTTCTTAAGAGTAGGTTCTGTTGTATCGATAAAACTGGAGGAGCATTGAAATATCAACCGACAAAGGCTGCAGACATAATAACTTTGTGTTGTATGCTTCATAATTTAGCCATTGAAAATAATCTAGATATTGATGTGGATTATGATTGTGAACATGGAATAATTCAAAATGAATTTTCTTCACAGGACCCTGCTGTAAACACCAGTGTGAGGAAACACATGATTAATAATTATTTCTCTTGTTAAGTGTGTTCAGTCCACGGGTCATCCATTACTTATGGGATATATTCTCCTTTCCAACAGGAAGTTGCAAGAGGATCACCCAAGCAGAGCTGCTATATAGCTCCTCCCCTCACATGTCATATCCAGTCATTCTCTTGCAACCCTCAACAAAGACGGAGGTCGCGAGAGGAGCTGGAGTTTTTACTTAACTATTCTTCAATCAAAAGTTTGTTATTTTAAATGGCACCGGAGTGTGCTGTTTTTCTATCTCAGGCAGTATTTGGAAGAAGAAACTGCCTGCGTTTTTTTTCTATGATCTTAGCAGGCGTAACTAAGATCCACTGGCTGTTCTCGACATTCTGAGGAGTGGGGTAACTTCAGAAACTGGGAATAGCATGCGGGGTCCTCCGCAAATGAGGTATGTGCAGTACTTTATTTTCTGGGAATGGAATTGACTAAGAAAATACTGCTGTTACCGTATGATGTAAGTACAGCCTTAAATGCAGTAGTGGCAACTGGTATCAGGCTGATAAATGTATGCACAGTCGAGTTATTTCTAGGGACTAGAATTTGACTGAGAAAATACTGTTAAAACTGAAATAATACTTAAGCCTTCTCTGCAGTGGTAGCGACTGGTAGCAGGCTTAGTGATAACTTTGCATGACATTAGAAAATGTTATTTTTTAATAAAACGTTTACTGGCATGTTATTCGTTTTGTGAGGTACTTTGGTGATAAATCGCTTGGGGCATGATTTTTTTCCACATGGCTGACATATATTTTCTGCATGGAAACCGTTATATCAGGGCTCCCACTGTTGTGATAGGAGTGGGAGGGACCTTGTTTTAGCGCCTTGTTGCGCAGTTAAAATTCTAGCACAGTCTTCCTGCTTCTTCCTCTTTGATCCAGGACGTCTCAAGAGAGTACAGGGGTCTGCAAAATTCATTTTTGAGGGAGGTAATCAGTCACAGCAGATCTGTGACAGTGTGTTTGACTGTGATTAAAAGCGTTAAATCTTAATTGATATCTGTTTTATCCGTTTTGGGTATTGAGGGGTTAATCATCCTATTGCTAATGGGTGAGAGAAAACAAGAGGGCGACCCCTAGTGCAGATCAATTGTGGACAAGTGATGAATATCTGCTTGTGCTTACGAATGGATACTCACAGAGGGTATTGCACCCTGTAGTGCAAATGTAGCGTACTGGGAATATTATGGTGTCCTAGTGCACATAACCACCCAAGTAGTACTGTTGTAGTTGGAGGTGAACTTCGAGTGTAAAAGGATAGACGTCAGGATGATAGTACATTTGCACTACAGGGTGCAATACCCTCTGTGAGTATCCATTCGTAAGCATAAGCAGATATTCATCACTTGTCCACAATTGATCTGCACTAGGGGTCGCCCTCTTGTTTTCTCTCAAAATTTACAGATCACAGATACAACTTCTGCGTTTGGGAGGAGCAGCCCTCAGTTCAGTGCACAGTCCGCTGGGACACTGTGAAGTTCCCAGACCGTTCACCTAGGCACTACCTCTGCCTTTCCATATTGTGAGTATGTTTGCACTTGCATTATTTCTTTTATAAAAAATTGGCTACACTAGGAGGCGCCCTTCTCTCTCTGCTCTGTTTTTCTACAGTGATTTACTTCCATTGAAATCATTATCTGGAAGGAGCTGCCTCCAATCAAGTCTCCTTGAACCAGCAACTAAGCTTGTTACATCTTGAACTTTTTTCCTAATTTCGGAACATTACCATCTGGACTTTTTTCATTTAGAACTGGGTTTGAGTATTTTTATTTTTTTATATTTATTGCTTTCATTTCTCCAACATTGGTGTGTCCGGTCCACGGCGTCATCCTTACTTGTGGGATATTCTCTTCCCCAACAGGAAATGGCAAAGAGTCCCAGCAAAGCTGGTCACATGATCCCTCCTAGGCTCCGCCCACCCCAGTCATTCTCTTTGCCGTTGCACAGGCAACATCTCCACGGAGATGGTTAAGAGTTTTTTGGTGTTTAAATGTAGTTTTATTCTTCTATCAAGTGTTTGTTATTTTAAAATAGTGCTGGTATGTACTATTTACTCTGAAACAGAAAAGGATGAAGATTTCTGTTTGTAAGAGGAAGATGATTTTAGCACAGTAACTAAAATCGATTGCTGTTTCCACACAGGACTGTTGAGATAAAGTAACTTCAGTTGGGGGAAACAGTTAGCAGTCTTTTCTGCTTAAGGTATGACTAGCCATATTTCTAACAAGACCATGTAATGCTGGAAGGCTGTCATTTCCCCTCATGGGGACCGGTAAGCCATTTTCTTAGTTAAACATAAAAGAATAAAGGGCTTCAAAAAGGGCTTAAAAACTGGTAGACATTTTTCTGGGCTAAAACAATTGCTTTACTAGGCATATTATGCAGATTCTAACTAATTATTGGTATTATAATCTTGGGGAACGTTTAGAAAAATGGCAGGCACTGTGTTGGACACCTTTTTCAGATGGGGGCCTTTCTAGTTATAGACAGAGCCTCATTCTGGGACTGTATAGGGGTTAAATGTAAAAACGGCTCCGGTTCCATTAATTTAAGGGTTAAAGCTCTGAAATTTGGTGTGCAATACTTTTAATGCTTTAAGACACTGTGGTGAAATTTTGGTGAATTTTGAACAATTCCTTCATACTTTTTCACATATTCAGTAATAAAGTGTTTTCAGTTTGAAATTTAAAGTGACAGTAACGGTTTTATTTTAAAACGTTTTTTTGTGCTTTGTTGACAAGTTTAAGCCTGTTTAACATGTCTGTACCTTCAGATAAGCTATGTTCTATATGTATGAAAGCCAATGTGTCTCCCCATTTAAATTTATGTGATAATTGTGCCATAGTGTCCAAACAAAGTAAGGACAGTATTGCAACAGATAATGATATTGCCCAAGATGATTCCTCAAATGAGGGGAGTAAACATGATACTACATCATCCCCTTCTGTGTCTACACCAGTTTTGCCCATGCAGGAGGCCCCTAGTACATCTAGTGCGCCAATACTTATTACCATGCAACAATTAACGGCTGTAATGGATAACTCCATAGCAAATCTTTTATCCAAAATGCCTACTTATCAGAGAAAGAGCGATTGCTCTGTTTTAAACACTGAAGAGCAAGAGGACGCTGATGATAACTGTTCTGACATACCCTCACACCAATCTCAAGGGGCCATGAGGGAGGTTTTGTCTGATGGAGAAATTTCAGATTCAGGAAAAATTTCTCATCAAGCTGAACCTGATGTTGTGACATTTAAATTAGAACATCTCCGCGCACTGCTTAAGGAGGTGTTATCTACTCTGGATGATTGTGACAATTTAGTCATTCCAGAGAAATTATGTAAGATGGACAAGTTCCTAGAGGTTCCGGTGCCCCCCGACGCTTTTCCTATACCCAAGCGGGTGGCGGACATAGTAAATAAAGAGTGGGAAAGGCCCGGCATACCTTTTGTTCCCCCCCCCCTATATTTAAGAAATTATTTCCTATAGTCGACCCCAGAAAGGACTTATGGCAGACAGTCCCCAAGGTCGAGGGGGCGGTTTCTACTCTAAACAAACGCACTACTATTCCTATCGAAGATAGTTGTGCTTTCAAAGATCCTATGGATAAGAAATTAGAGGGTTTGCTTAAAAAGATTTTTGTACAGCAAGGTTACCTTCTACAACCAATTTCATGCATTGTTCCTGTCACTACGGCAGCGTGTTTCTGGTTCGAGGAACTAGAAAAATCGCTCAGTAAAGAATCTTCGTATGAGGAGGTTATGGACAGAGTTCAAGCACTTAAATTGGCTAACTCTTTTGTTTTAGATGCCGCTTTGCAATTAGCTAGATTAGCGGCGAAAAATTCAGGGTTTGCTGTCGTGGCGCGCAGAGTGCTTTGGCTAAAGTCTTGGTCAGCGGATGTGTCTTCCAAGACAAAATTGCTTAACATTCCTTTCAAAGGTAAAACATTATTTGGACCTGATTTGAAAGAGATTATTTCAGACATCACTGGGGGAAAGGGCCACGCCCTCCCACAGGATAGGTCTTTTAAGGCTAATAATAAGCCTAATTTTCGTCCCTTTCGCAGAAACGGACCAGTCTCTAATTCTGTATCCTCTAAGCAAGAGGGTAATACTTCACAACCCAAACCAGCCTGGAAACCAATGCAAGGCTGGAACAAGGGTAAGCAGGCCAAGAAGCCTACCACTGCTACCAAAACAGCATGAAGGGATAGCCCCCGATCCGGGACCGGATCTAGTGGGGGGCAGACTTTCTCTCTTTGCTCAGGCTTGGGCAAGAGATGTTCAGGATCCTTGGGCGCTAGAAATAGTTTCTCAAGGTTATCTCCTGGAATTCAAGGAACTACCCCGAAGGGGAAGGTTCCACAGGTCTCAATTATCTTCAAACCAAATAAAGAGACAGGCATTCTTACATTGTGTAGAAGACCTGTTAAAGATGGGAGTGATACATCCAGTTCCAATAAGAGAACAAGGAATGGGATTTTATTCCAATCTGTTCATAGTTCCCAAAAAAGAGGGAACATTCAGACCAATTTTGGATCTAAAGATCCTAAACAAATTTCTCAGGGTACCATCGTTCAAAATGGAAACTATTCCAACGATCCTACCTACTATCCAGGAAAATCAATTTATGACTACCGTGGATTTAAAGGATGCGTACCTACATATTCCTATCCACAAGGAACATCATCAGTTCCTAAGGTTCGCTTTTCTGGACAAGCATTACCAGTTTGTGGCACTTCCATTTGGATTAGCCACTGCTCCAAGGATTTTCACAAAGGTACTAGGGTCCCTTCTAGCGGTTCTAAGACCAAGGGGCATTGCAATAGTACCTTACTTGGACGACATCCTGATTCAAGCGTCGTCCCTGTCAAAAACAAAGGCTCATACGGACATCGTCCTAGCCTTTCTCAGATCTCACGGATGGAAGGTGAACAAAGAAAAAAGTTCTCTGTCCCCGTCAACAAGAGTTCCCTTCTTGGGAACAATAATAGATTCCTTAGAAATGAGGATTTTTCTGACAGAGGTCAGAAAATCAAAACTTCTAAGCTCTTGTCAAGTACTTCATTCTGTTCCTCGTCCTTCCATAGCGCAGTGCATGGAAGTAATAGGATTGATGGTTGCAACAATGGACATAGTTCCTTTTGCACGAATTCATCTAAGACCATTACAACTGTGCATGCTCAGACAGTGGAATGGGGATTATACAGACTTGTCTCCGACGATTCAAGTAGATCAAAAGACCAGAGATTCACTCCGTTGGTGGCTGACCCTGGACAATCTGTCACAGGGAATGAGCTTCCGCAGACCAGAGTGGGTCATTGTCACGACCGACGCCAGCCTAGTGGGCTGGGGCGCGGTCTGGGAATCCCTGAAAGCTCAGGGTCTATGGTCTCGGGAAGAGTCTCTTCTCCCGATAAACATTCTGGAACTGAGAGCGATATTCAATGCTTTCAGAGCTTGGCCTCAACTAGCAAAGGCCAAATTCATAAGGTTTCAGTCAGACACGACCGTTGCATATATCAATCATCAGGGGGGAACAAGGACTTCCCTGGCGATGAAAGAAGTGACCAAGATAATTCAATGGGCAGAGGATCACTCCTGCCACTTGTCTGCGATCCACATCCCAGGAGTGGAAAATTGGGAAGCGGATTTTCTGAGTCGTCAGACATTCCATCCAGGGGAGTGGGAACTCCATCCGGAAATCTTTGCCCAAATAACTCAATTATGGGGCATTCCAGACATGGATCTGATGGCGTCTCGTCAGAACTTCAAGGTTCCTTGCTACGGGTCCAGATCCAGGGATCCCAAGGCGACCCTAGTAGATGCACTAGTAGCACCTTGGACCTTCAACCTAGCTTATGTATTCCCACCGTTTCCACTCATCCCCAGGCTGGTAGCCAGGATCAATCAGGAGAGGGCCTCAGTGATCTTGATAGCTCCTGCGTGGCCACGCAGGACTTGGTATGCAGACCTGGTGAATATGTCATCGGCTCCACCATGGAAGCTACCTTTGAGACAGGACCTTCTTGTTCAGGGTCCATTCGAACATCCGAATCTGGTTTCCCTCCAACTGACGGCTTGGAGATTGAACGCTTGATTTTATCAAAGCGTGGGTTTTCAGATTCTGTAATAGATACTCTGATTCAGGCTAGAAAGCCTGTAACTAGAAAAATTTACCATAAAATATGGAAAAAATATATCTGTTGGTGTGAATCTAAAGGATTCCCATGGAATAAGATAAAAATTCCTAAGATTCTATCCTTTCTACAAGAAGGTTTGGAGAAAGGATTATCTGCAAGTTCTCTGAAGGGACAGATCTCTGCTTTATCTGTTTTACTTCACAAAAGACTGGCAGCTGTGCCAGATGTTCAAGCATTTGTTCAGGCTCTGGTTAGGATCAAGCCTGTTTACAGACCTTTGACTCCTCCCTGGAGTCTAAATCTAGTTCTTTCAGTTCTTCAAGGGGTTCCGTTTGAACCCTTACATTCCGTAGATATTAAGTTATTATCTTGGAAAGTTTTGTTTGTGGTTGCAATTTCTTCTGCTAGAAGAGTTTCAGAGTTATCTGCTCTGCAGTGTTCTCCGCCCTATCTGGTGTTCCATGCAGATAAGGTGGTTTTGCGTACTAAGCCTGGTTTTCTTCCGAAAGTTGTTTCCAACAAAAATATTAACCAGGAGATAGTTGTACCTTCTTTGTGTCCGAATCCAGTTTCAAAGAAGGAACATTTGTTACACAATTTGGACGTAGTCCGTGCTCTAAAATTCTATTTAGAGGCTACTAAAGATTTCAGACAAACATCTTCCTTGTTTGTTGTTTATTCTGGTAAAAGGAGAGGTCAAAAAGCGACTTCTACCTCTCTTTCCTTTTGGCTTAAAAGCATTATCCGATTGGCTTATGAGACTGCCGGACGGCAGCCTCCTGAAAGAATCACAGCTCACTCCACTAGGGCTGTGGCTTCCACATGGGCCTTCAAGAACGAGGCTTCTGTTGACCAGATATGTAAGGCAGCGACTTGGTCTTCACTGCACACTTTTGCCAAATTTTACAAATTTGATACTTTTGCTTCTTCGGAGGCTATTTTTGGGAGAAAGGTTTTGCAAGCCGTGGTGCCTTCCATTTAGGTGACCTGATTTGCTCCCTCCCTTCATCCGTGTCCTAAAGCTTTGGTATTGGTTCCCACAAGTAAGGATGACGCCGTGGACCGGACACACCAATGTTGGAGAAAACAGAATTTATGCTTACCTGATAAATTACTTTCTCCAACGGTGTGTCCGGTCCACGGCCCGCCCTGGTTTTTTAATCAGGTCTGATGAATTATTTTCTCTAACTACAGTCACCACGGTTTCATATGGTTTCTCCTATATATATTTCCTCCTGTCCGTCGGTCGAATGACTGGGGTGGGCGGAGCCTAGGAGGGATCATGTGACCAGCTTTGCTGGGACTCTTTGCCATTTCCTGTTGGGGAAGAGAATATCCCACAAGTAAGGATGACGCCGTGGACCGGACACACCGTTGGAGAAAGTAATTTATCAGGTAAGCATAAATTCTGTTTTTTTTCTTGTTATAATTATTGTATGATTAGAAAAGTGGGTCATTAATATTATTATTATTAGAAAAGTGTGTCAGCGATTTTAGTATATTTTTTGAGCATATAAATCTGGTTTAGTTTACAACACACATATATATTGTTGACATATAGTGAATAATGTTGTCTATTACCGAAAGGGCAAATAAGAGGTCTGTACATCAGCCCAATTTCAATCCTTTAAGTTCAGATCCCACTGCTGTACTTTCTATCAAACAACTTTTTTCACAATTAGAAGAATATCTCAAAATAGAACACAGACATTGGTGGGACCTAGACTCACTAAAACAGTATAGAGACAAAAAACAGATCCCACGGGGGCTTAGAATCCTAAAAAATTGTTCATTCAAGAAAGATGAAACACTTTTGGCAAAATGGTTTGCAGCTTTAGATAGCTGTTCATTTAACCTTATAGATATTCTAATCACTCATAGGGAAAAATTAGTTAATGATATAGCAGAAAAAATAGAAAACACACAAAAGTTATTAGAACAATACAAAGATCATTCTGAATATCAATCTCTCAATGAGAGAACTATTAAATCCACAGACGATTACCAAGATGAAATTATTTTGAGAAAAAATAAGAAAAAGGAGAGAGATGAGAGTGACTACCTTAAAGGCACAGTTTATACATACAACAGAACTGATAATAATGAGTCTAAAGATTCCACTTGGACTAAAGTCACCTATAACAATAGAAATAAAAATCATCACACAAACCAATTTAATAGACACAAATCGCAACAATCAGGACACAGACCCCATTCTACTCACCAGTCATCCAATACATATGGAGACAACAGATTTCACTCTACCCACCAGTCATCCAACACATATGGAGAAAACAGAGATCATGAAAGATTCCATATTCCTACTCAGAATAGATTCTCCCCATTCATAGAACAAGAGTATAGACATCAATTTAACCCGCAAGATCAATATAGGTCACACAGAAATACTAATTACAAAGATCAACATACTTCACATCTTAATTATAAAGACTCATCACAAAGACACACTCCCAAACCATCTTCTAGTTCACATTACCACAATCAGAATAACCAACACTTCCAGAAATCAAATAGAGAACAATTGCCTGGTCCTTCTGGTATACAGATTGACCAATCTATTCAGAATAGAGAGACTACATCTTTTCAAGATTCACCCAACCCACATAATTCGGCTGCTTTTTTAGAAGAACGCATACCACTAGCTCCTCTTTGGAGACGAGAAGGCCAAAATACCCCTTATCAACAACCGGGAAGAAACAAAAGAACACACACAAACGGGGACATAGGGGAAGGGGAGTTGCCACCAAGGAAAAGAAGTTACAACAACTAAGTAAAGGCATATTTAACTTATCAGATAGACCACTGTCCAATGATGAAATCAGAATTCTAGGAAAAGGCCTTAGTTTTTGCCCTTCTAACTCACATCAAATGTTTGAACTATTCGTAGACTTAAATAAATACACTAGAAAACTAGCCTTACAGCGTTATTTTGCTAATAAACATCTTAAGACCCAAAAAACTATAGGCTTGCCAGTCCTTACAGACAATATGACAGCAGAAAGAAATATGCCAGTCTTCTATATAGACCCAGAAGACCTCTCAGAACAATTGTTCGAAGGAGTGATCCATACGAACCTTTCCCTACCCTCAACTTTTTATCCCCATGGAGAGAATCTAGCCTATCTAGATATATTCCAAAATTTGGTATTAGAAGATTTTGAGAAACTTCCCCCATACAATAAAAAATATAACAATATATGGCCCAATGAACAAAGGGCTTTACGTAACCTTTCAAATGACAATACGATCATAATCCGCCAAGCTGATAAAGGCGGCGGTCTAGTAATACAAAACTACGAAGATTACATATGTGAGGCTAAGAAGATTCTGTTAGATAAAGACTATTATAAACAACTCTTAATAGACCCTACAGATACATTTACCAAAGAACTTAAAAAACTAATTACTTATGGCCATGAACATGGTATTCTGACAAAAAAAGAGAGAAAATTCCTCATACCTACCAATCCCACTACCACTTACCAAAAATTCATAAACAAATCCATAATCCTCCCGGTCGACCAATCATTGCGGGTATGAATAGTCTCACTGATAACCTTTCATTATACATTGATTATTACCTCCAAAGGTACGTAATTCAGCTGAGATCCTATATAAAAGACACTACCGATTTACTGCAAAAATTATCTAAAATTAAAAAAGAACAACATCTAGTTTGGGTATCTTGTGATGTAAGCTCCCTTTATTCCAATATCAAACACGATATAGGCTTAGACTCTGTAGACAGTTATCTTAGTGATGATCCATATATGTCTGATATTCAGAAGAATTATTTGCTCAAACTCATACATTTCATATTAACTCATAATTATTTTAAGTTTCTGGATAATTTCTTTCTTCAGACCAAGGGAACGGCCATGGGGACCAGATTTGCTCCCAGTTTTGCAAATTTATTTATGGGCACATTTGAATCCAAGTACATCTATAATGCAAAATGGGAGCAAAATCTGGTCTTCTATGGCCGTTATATAGACGACCTATTATTTGTTTGGAGGGGAACATCCCAATCACTTGCCTCTTTTCAAAATGATCTCAATGATAACACCATGGGAATCCAATTTACTTGGAACATCCAAACAGATAAAATCGATTTTCTGGATGTGACCCTCATGTGGGGAGAGGATAATTGTATTCAGTCATGTACTTTTTTCAAACAGGTAGACAGTAACAATTTTTGGGATTATTATAGCAACCACCACACTAGTTGGAAAACAAATATTCCATATAGCCAGTTTAGGAGGATTCGGCGTAACTGTACAGATATAACCACTTACGATACACAAAGCACACTTCTCAAAAATAAATTTAAGGAGAAACACTATCCAGAAGAATTAATAGAATTAGGTTTTCAAAAAGCACGCTCTCTGAATAGAGGGGAATTGTTAAAACCAAAAATTCCAAACAAACCCATAAAAGAAGATCTAAATTTTGAATCTTCATTCATCACTAGATATAATAATAACTATAAAGAGATAAAAAAAATTCTGTTTAAACACTGGCCATTACTCAAACGGGACCCCATTTTTAAAACAATATTACAGGATAAACCTAGATGTACATTTAAAAGAGCCCCCACGATCAAAGAAAAACTGGCACCTAGTAAGGTGGTCATGTGCAAACGTAAGCTCAAAACTCCTAATAATAGTTCTCACAGCTCTATGATGTTAAACATAGGAACTTATAGATGCAACAAAAATAGATGCCATATGTGCAAGTACATCACCAATGGCCTTAAAAACATTATATCTAACAGTACTGGAGAATCCTTTGCCATTACTCAAAGAATAACATGTAATTCCAACTATGTAGTTTATTGTATAACATGCTTGTGTGGCCTACAATATATAGGTCGCACCTGTAGGAAAATTAGACAAAGATGGTCAGAACATTTGAGATGCATCCTTAAGGGATCTGATAAATATAGTACCTCTAGGCACCATTTTTCCATTCATGGCAAAAATAACTGTGTCATGAACATTACCCCATTGGAAATTATTCCTGCCACAAGTTCCCAGAATAGAATGACCAAATTGCGCCAGAGGGAAACTTTTTGGATCTATCAATTTAAAACTCTATATCCAGAGGGCCTTAATGAAGTAATAGACTCTGCTGCTTTTTAACACATCTCCTATATATATAACATCGTTGCACATCACATGTATTTTTTGAATTATATTTCTATATGATATACACACTGCACTCCATACATCATTATATCACATTTATCACCTTAACAACTCTTACAGTTGTGAATATATCTTCCAACATTGTATTTTTTATTCTAGCATTTATTTTCTAGATTTTATATCTAGCATTATCCCACACATATCTTACACGAATTTCACATATCACACATTATAATGTACACATAGGTCTTATGTAGATTTATTATCTTTTCATAATATACGAGTCTAACAATAGATATAACTATGCAATACATTTGTATCTATTATTGCAAGTTCACTGACTCATACACACATCTCAACATATGGTATGCTGAATTTATACACTTATTTTATATACATATTAAGTTATGTTTGTAGTTAGTAGATGTATCACTTGTAGCTCACTACACATTATTTTCGCACGTTGAGCTATCAGCAATTAACTCTTGTAGAATCTCATTCCCTTTTGCATTAGCTGCACAAACACGTTATTCACACACATAGCAACATAGGTAACAGATTCCGTATCTATGGGAGTCATTGTACGTATCCTAACGTAACCTTGACGTCATCGGACACACACCCCGAGCTCCAATCATATGGAGCAACACATTACACGATCGGGGTAGCATTGAATACAGCACTCTCATTAGTTTAGCGATACACACCCCGTCCTGACGAAGCAATCATATTGGATATCTAATACAGCATTTTCATTTGTTCAGCGATACACACCCTTCTATGTTAAGAAATTTATGATCATACTTTATGACAGTCTATTATTGATTTACATCTTGGCCCACTTTTAAATATCATCAGAAAAGATAGCTATTTAAATAGCGCAATTTGCAGAAACTTTTTTTATATACATGTACATATAATTTGACAAATATTCACAATTATTTACAACAGTGTTTTTACACATTTAAGATAACTCAGAGAGTCTAAGTTTCAGGATATTTTTCATTTAAGTTTTTATATGTCGAGAATGATTAGCATATTACATTGTACTAGATATTTTCTTTTATGCACATTGTATTGTTTTCTTTGCAACTTTTGTAACATCCGGTTAGAACATCAAGGGAGTTAATTTATGCAGCACCTGTTACAATGAGTTACAGCTGACCACATTAAGCCTGCACAGGTATATATGTAAGAGACTCCAGTGTATTCAGTATCATTTGCCTGAGGAAAAAGCGCGGTGAGCGCTTAGAAACGCGTAGCATTGTACAACAGATGTCATTGTAGATCTGTGTATATATTCTTTTATCTTTTTTTATTAAATATTTTTATACATCGATACTGGAGTTCTCTTTTTATCATCCTGACGTCTATCCTTTTACACTCGAAGTTCACCTCCAACTACAACAGTACTGCTTGGGTGGTTATGTGCACTAGGACACCATAATATTCCTAGTACGCTACATTTGCACTACAGGGTGCAATACCCTCTGTGAGTATCCATTCGTAAGCATAAGCAGATATTCATCACTTGTCCACAATTGATCTGCACTAGGGGTCGCCCTCTTGTTTTCTCTCAAAATTTACAGATCACAGATACAACTTCTGCGTTTGGGAGGAGCAGCCCTCAGTTCAGTGCACAGTCCGCTGGGACACTGTGAAGTTCCCAGACCGTTCACCTAGGCACTACCTCTGCCTTTCCATATTGTGAGTATGTTTGCACTTGCATTATTTCTTTTATAAAAAATTGGCTACACTAGGAGGCGCCCTTCTCTCTCTGCTCTATTGCTAATGGGTGCAATCCTCTGCTGATTTTACACTTCTTGTTAAGAATTGTTTTAATTCTATCTGTATTTTTAAAGCGCTGCAGCGTTTTTTATATTGCTTGTAAACTTATTGAAAGTGATTTCCAAGCTTGCTAGTTTCATTGCTAAATCTGTTTAAACATGTCTGATTCAGAGGAAACTGTTTGTTCATCATGTTCAAAAGCCAATGTGGAGCCCAATAGAACGATGTCTACCAATTGTATTGATATTGCTTTGAATAAAAGTCAATCTGTACCGATAGAGAAACTTTCACCAGACAACGAGGGGGAAGTTATGCCGCCTAACTCTCCTCACGTGTCAGTACCTGCGTCTCCCGCTCGGGAGATGCGTAGAATTGAGACGCCTAGTACATCTAGGCCCTTACAAATCACTTTACATGATATGGCTAATGTTATGAAATAAGTATTATATAATATGCCCGAATTGAGGGGCAAGCGTGATAGCTCTGGGTTAAGGACAGAGCGCGCTGATGACACGAGAGCCATGTCTGATACTGCGTCACAATTTGCAGAACATGAGGACGGTGAGCTTCATTCTGTCGGTGACGGTTCTGATCCGGGGAGACCGGATTCAGAAATTTCAAATTTTAAATTTAAGCTTGAGAACCTCCGTGTGTTACTAGGGGAGGTATTAGCGGCTCTGAACGATTGCGACACGGTGGCAATCCCAGAGAAATTATGTAGGTTGGATAGATACTATGCAGTACCGGTGTGTACTGACGTCTTTCCTATACCAAAAAGACTTACAGAAATTATTAGTAAGGAGTGGGATAGACCCGGTGTGCCTTTTTCCCCTCCCCCGATATTCAGAAAAATGTTTCCTATAGACGCCACCACACGAGACTTATGGCAGACGGTCCCTAAGGTGGAGGGAGCAGTTTCTACTTTAGCCAAGCGTACCACTATCCCGGTGGAGGATAGCAGTGCTTTCTCAGATCCAATGGATAAAAAGTTAGAGGGTTATCTTAAGAAAATGTTTGTTCAACAGGGTTTTATTTTGCAGCCTCTTGCATGCATTGCGCCTGTCACGGCTGCAGCGGCATTCTGGTTTGAGTCTCTGGAAGAGGCGATTCGCACAGAGCCATTGGATGAGGCTTTGCGCAGAGTTAGAACCCTTAAGCAAGCTAATGCATTTGTTTCAGATGCCGTAGTACATCTAACCAAACTTACGGCTAAAAATTCCGGATTCGCCATACAGGCGCGCAGGGCGCTCTGGCTTAAATCCTGGTCAGCGGATGTAACTTCCAAGTCTAAGCTACTTAACATTCCTTTCAAAGGGCAGACCTTATTCGGGCCCGGCTTGAAGGAAATTATTGCTGACATTACGGGAGGTAAGGGCCACGCCCTTCCTCAGGACAGGGCCAAGCCAAAGGCCAAACAGTCTAATTTTCGTGCCTTTCGTAACTTCAAGGCAGGAGCAGCATCAACTTCCTCCGCTCCAAAACAGGAAGGAACTGCTGCTCGTTACAGACAGGGTTGGAAAGGCAACCAGTCATGGAACAAGGGAATGCAGGCCAGAAAGCCCACTTCCGCCCCTAAGACAGCATGAAGACAGGGCCCCCTATCCGGAGACAGATTTAGTGGGGGGCAGACTTTCTCTCTTCGCCCAGGCTTGGGCAAGAGATGTGCAGGATCCCTGGACGTTGAAGATTATATCTCAGGGATACCTTCTGGATTTCAAAAGAGAGGTTCCATCTTTCGAGGTTATCAACAAACCTAGTAAAGAGAGAGGCATTTCTACAATGTGTACAAGACCTCTTAATCATGGGAGTGATCCACTCAGTTCCGCAATCGGAACAGGGACAAGGATTTTACTCAAATCTATTTGTGGTTCCCAAAAAAGAGGGAACCTTCAGGCCAATCTTGGACTTAAAGATCTTAAACAAATTCCTAAGGGTACCATCGTTCAAGATGGAAACCATTCGAACCATCCTACCCATGATCCAAGAGGGTCAATACATGACCACAGTGGACTTAAAGGATGCTTACCTTCACATACCGATTCACAAAGATCATTATCGGTACCTAAGGTTTGCCTTTCTAGACAGGCATTACCAGTTTGTGGCTCTTCCCTTTGGGTTAGCCACGGCCCCGAGAATTTTTACGAAGGTTCTGGGCTCACTTCTGGCGGTACTAAGACGACGAGGCATAGCGGTGGCTCCGTACCTAGACGACATTCTGATACAAGCGTCAAGTTTTCAGAATGCAAAGTCTCATACAGAGATAGTTCTTGCATTTCTGAGGTCGCATGGGTGGAAAGTGAACGTGGAAAAGAGTTCTCTGTTACCACTCACAAGGGTCCCTTTTCTAGGGACTCTTATATATTCTGTAGAGATGAAGATTTACCTGACGGAGTCCAGGTTATCAAAGATTCTCAATGCTTGTCGTGTCCTTCATTCCATTCCAAGCCCATCAGTAGCTCAGTGCATGGAGGTAATCGGCTTAATGGTCGCGGCAATGGACATAGTGCCATTTGCGCGCCTGCATCTCAGACCGCTGCAACTATGCATGCTCAGTCAATGGAACGGGGATTACTCGGATCTGTCCCCTTTGCTAAATCTGGACCAGGAGACCAGAGATTCTCTTCTCTGGTTGTTGTCACTGGTTCATCTGTCCAAAGGAATGACCTTTCGGAGACCAGATTGGACTATTGTAACAACGGATGCCAGCCTTCTAGGCTGGGGAGCAGTCTGGAATTCCCTGAAAGCTCAGGGTTCGTGGACTCAGGAGGAGAAACTCCTTCCAATAAACATTCTAGAATTAAGAGCAATATTCAATGCTCTTCTAGCTTGGCCTCAGTTAGCAAGACTGAGGTTCATCAGATTTCAGTCGGACAATATCACGACTGTGGCTTACATCAATCATCAAGGGGGAACCAGGAGTTCCCTAGCGATGTTGGAAGTCTCGAAGATAATTCGCTGGGCAGAGTCTCACTCTTGCCACCTGTCAGCGATTTACATCCCAGGCGTAGAGAACTGGGAGGCGGATTTCCTAAGTCGCCAGAATTTTCATCCGGGAGAGTGGGAACTTCACCCGGAGGTATTTGCTCAACTGATTCGTCGTTGGGGCGAACCGGATCTGGATCTCATGGCATATCGCCAGAACGCGAAGCTTCCTTGTTACGGATCCAGGTCCAGGGACCCGGGAGCGGTGCTGGTAGATGCATTAGCAGCCCCTTGGGTTTTCAACATAGCTTATGTGTTTCCACCATTTCCGTTGCTACCTCGACTGATTGCCAGGATCAAACAGGAGAGGGCATCGGTAATTCTGATAGCGCCTGCGTGGCCACGCAGGACCTGGTATGCAGACCTAGTGAACATGTCGTCCTGTCCACCATGGTCTCTTCCTCTGAGGCAGGACCTTCTACTTCAGGGTCCTTTCAACCATCCAAACCTAATATCTCTGAGGCTGACTGCCTGGAAATTGAACGCTTGATTCTATCAAAGCGTGGGTTTTCGGATTCGGTTATTGATACATTAATACAGGCTCGGAAACCTGTGACCAGAAAAATTTACCATAAGATATGGCGTAAATATTTATATTGGTGCGAATCCAAGAGTTACTCATGGAGTAAGGTTAGGATTCCTAGGATATTGGCTTTTCTACAAGAGGGTTTAGAAAAGGGTTTATCCGCTAGTTCGCTAAAGGGACAGATTTCAGCTCTGTCTATTCTTTTACACAAACGTCTGGCAGAGAATCCAGACATCCAGGCCTTTTGTCAGGCTTTGGCTAGAATTAAGCCTGTGTTTAAAGCTGTTGCTCCTCCGTGGAGCTTAAACTTGGTTCTTAAAGTTCTTCAGGGTGTTCCGTTTGAACCCCTTCATTCCATTGATATTAAGCTTTTATCTTGGAAGGTTTTGTTTTTGATGGCTATTTCCTCGGCTCGAAGAGTCTCTGAGTTATCTGCCTTACATTGTGATTCTCCTTATCTGATCTTTCATTCAGACAAGGTAGTACTGCGTACTAAGCCTGGGTTTTTGCCTAAGGTTGTTTCTAACAGGAATATCAATCAAGAGATTGTTGTTCCATCATTATGTCCTAATCCTTCTTCAAAGAAGGAACGTCTTTTGCATAATCTAGACGTGGTCCGTGCTCTGAAGTTCTACTTACAGGCAACTAAAGATTTTAGACAAACTTCTTCTCTGTTTGTCGTTTACTCTGGACAGAGGAGAGGTCAAAAGGCTTCGGCTACCTCTCTCTCTTTTTGGCTTCGTAGCATAATACGTTTAGCCTATGAGACTGCTGGACAGCAGCCTCCTGAAAGAATTACAGCTCATTCCACTAGAGCTGTGGCTTCCACCTGGGCCTTTAAGAATGAGGCCTCTGTTGAACAGATTTGCAAGGCTGCAACTTGGTCTTCACTTCATACTTTTTCCAAATTTTACAAATTTGACACTTTCGCTTCTTCGGAGGCTGGTTTTGGGAGAAAGGTTCTACAGGCAGTGGTTCCTTCTGTTTAATGTTCCTGCCTTGTCCCTCCCATCATCCGTGTACTTAGCTTTGGTATGGGTATCCCATAAGTAATGGATGACCCGTGGACTGACTACACTTAACAAGAGAAAACATAATTTATGCTTACCTGATAAATTTATTTCTCTTGTAGTGTGTTCAGTCCACGGCCCGTCCTGTCTTTTAAGGCAGGTTCTAAATTTTAATTAATCTCCAGTCACCACTGCACCCTATGGTTTCTCCTTTATCGTTTTGTTTCGGTCGAATGACTGGATATGACATGTGAGGGGAGGAGCTATATAGCAGCTCTGCTTGGGTGATCCTCTTGCAACTTCCTGTTGGGAAAGAGAATATATCCCATAAGTAATGGATGACCCGTGGACTGAACACACTACAAGAGAAATAAATTTATCAGGTAAGCATAAATTATGTTTTTTTATTTAAAAATGTATAATTACATTGCATTGCATTGCTTTACTTATGAATACAATTGTATTAATTTCCTTTTTATTATAAAATAAACAGAAGTCAGAAATAATACATGAGTTTTGGACATTTAATATTTATAATATACAAATCTGAATTTCTAAGTTCAAAGTTGATAATACAATTGATCAATAGACACTTTTGAAAGAAATTACGAATACAGAATTACACATACGAAGCGGGTATTTAACATTACGCAAACCAAAAAAAACATTTGCAGCGTATATCCAATGACGAAAACACGACCATTTTGAATACATACACGCAATCAATTTCGAACACTTTCAATAATTACGATATTATATTCGCACTCCAGTGCGCACATCTTTACATCATATCATTTTTAAAACGAGCTTTCAATCATCGAGCCCTAAGGGTCTATAGCCGGCCTAAAACGTTGTTTGTTTGAACCCATGGACCCAGTTGAAAAATAAAGTTATTTTTAAAAGTTTGGAGGCTGGAATCAGTGTTTACCATCACGGAGGAGGCTCTACTTATATTCATAGTGAATTCAGTGGCCCAATGGTCAATAACCCTTTGAAAATATCAGTTACTTTAATTTACAATGTTGAATAAATATCTATGCCAAAGATGGCATTTTCTTTCTGTGCCCAAAACACCATTGGGCCAGGCTAAAGACAATTGTGCGTCATGGAGGGGATCTAACGTATGTTTATTCATAGTGAAATCAGTGGCCCAATGGTCATTAACCCTTTGAAAATTTCAGTTACTTATATAAAAGTGTGAATTACAACAAAAATAAAAAGATATCAAGGCAGACAGATCATCATACGCTCCCTGGCATCCTCTAGGAGGTGCTAAATACCAAACACATACAAAAACGTAAATATATATAACAGTGTTATATATATAAAAAAGTGAAAGGATAATTATATATATGTATAAGACAAATCTTCCACATATAGTTGTGCTGAGTGGAAAGTTACCACCAAACCATAGGAACAGGTAAAGAGTCCAGGTATTCAACTGGAAAAAGTCCCACAAGGAAATAAATGAGGACTTGATGTGATGCGGTACAGCAGGCAGCTCTCTAACTTCAACCAAGGGAAGGCAATCTGTTAAAAAAATACAATGGAAAGAGGCGCCAATGGTGCAGATCAATGGTGAATCTTGATGGCTTGCAATAAAACACAGGGTACTCACATGTAGGAAAGGCAATCAGTCTTGCCCATAGAGACAGGCTGGATTTCTGCAGCAGTCCAGCTAGCTGATTAGTGTCCAAGACACAGCTCCACAGTAGCACAGTATACACACTAAACCGGTAGGTGTATATGCAGGATATCAGGATCCAACCCAGAAGGTAGCGCAGCTCCAAGGTGTACTATTCATCACGGAAGAAGGTGAATTACAACACCCTTGGCAAGATTAGCATCACTATCATCTGTGCTCATAACCCCTATGTGCCGGACTAAAGACAATTGTGTGTCATGGAGAGGGATTTATCCTACCTATATTTTATAGTGAAATCACTTATCATTAGCCCTTTGTATATATCAGTTACTTATTCAAAATTCTTAAATACAGCACCCATCACTTCCTCTGCCAGGCTAAAGAGAATTGCATGTCATGGGGGGGTCTGTTCTACATATATTCATAGTAAAATCAGTGGTCCAATGGTTATTAAACCTTTGTAAAGATCAGTTACTTATGAAAATTTGTAATTGCTGTATTGATGTCAGTTTGGCCTGTCCTTCCAGTTTGTATATTCAATCACCTTTGTGTATCTACATTATATAAATCCCATTTATATTTAAATAAAACGTATATTTTTATTTAAACTCAGTTTGAAGCTGAATAAGAAATCAAATTCCACAAATAAGAAACAGCTTGAATAAGAGACCAACTCACACATATGTTCAGTCTGGGAATCCAACACATCTAGGAGACTAGCTGAGCTTAACATATTGTTACAGGGATGGGTCAGACCATCTGACATTACGTTGTCTAATGTAAACCTTTCTTTACATAGAGAGCTTTTTATGCATATTGATAGGTATTGCATGCACCTACTAATTATTTGTCATTAACAAAGGAAAAGATGACAGGAGCAGAGCAATTGAAGAGTCTTGGGTTCAAATCTCCTTGATGTTAAGCTTTTAGATACATAAATCTTTACAATAAAACTGGATGAAATCCAAGGGGAACATTAATGGCTGAGGTTAAGTTCTCACACACGGTATAATGCTTGCAGTGCCTATGGGTGCCAAGGTATAATGCATGCAGTGTCTGTGGGTGCCATGGTATAATGTGTGCAGTGCCTATGGGTGCCAAGGTATAATGCATGCAGTGTCTGTGGGTGCCAAGGTATAATGCATGCAGTGTCTGTGGGTGCCAAGGTATAATGCGTGCAGTGCCTATGGGTGCCAAGGTATAATGCATGCAGTGTCTGTGGGTGCCAAGGTATAATGCGTGCAGTGCCTATGGGTGCCAAGGTATAATGCGTGCAGTGCCTATGGGTGCCAAGGTATAATGCATGCAGTGTCTGTGGGTGCCAAGGTATAATGCGTGCAGTGCCTATGGGTGCCAAGGTATAATGCATGCAGTGTCTGTGGGTGCCAAGGTATAATGCGTGCAGTGCCTATGGGTGCCAAGGTATAATGCGTGCAGTGCCTATGGGTGCCAAGGTATAATGCATGCAGTGTCTGTGGGTGCCAAGGTATAATGCGTGCAGTGCCTATGGGTGCCAAGGTATAATGCATGCAGTGTCTGTGGGTGCCAAGGTATAATGCGTGCAGTGCCTATGGGTGCCAAGGTATAATGCATGCAGTGTCTGGGTGCCAAGGTATAATGCGTGCAGTGTCTGTGGGTGCCATGGTATAATGCGTGCAGTGTCTGTGGGTGCCATGGTATAATGTGTGCAGTGCCTATGGGTGCCAAGGTATAATGCATGCAGTGTCTGTGGGTGCCAAGGTATAATGCATGCAGTGTCTGTGGGTGCCAAGGTATAATGCGTGCAGTGTCTGTGGGTGCCATGGTATAATGTGTGCAGTGCCTATGGGTGCCAAGGTATAATGCGTGCAGTGCCTATGAGTGCCAAGGTATAATGCATGCAGTGTCTGTGGGTGCCAAGGTATAATGCATACAGTGCCTATGGGTGCCAAGGTATAATGAGTGCAGTGTCTGTGGGTGCCAAGGTATAATGCGTGCAGTGCCTATGGGTGCCAAGGTATAATGCGTGCAGTGTCTGTGGGTGCCAAGGTATAATGCATACAGTGCCTATGGGTGCCAAGGTATAATGCGTGCAGTGTCTGTGGGTGCCAAGGTATAATGCGTGCAGTGTCTGTGGGTGCCAAGGTATAATTTGTGCAGTGTCTGTGGGTGCCAAGGTATAATGCGTGCAGTGTCTGTGGGTTCCAAGGTATAATGCATACAGTGTCTGTGGGTGCAGTCATTTTATTTCAGATTACCCATTATGCAACAGAACTCAGGAATTTGTTTATTACACAGAAAAGGTACAATATATGGTGCCCAAACATTCACCTGTGATGCCATATGGTGGGAGGCCCTATAATCTTCCAGTCCAGAGCACATTTCTGCCATTGCGTACACTCTGCAGTAAATTAGCCCTGTGATGCCATATGGTGGGAGGCCCTATAATCTACCAGTCCAGAGCACATTTCTTCCATTGGGTACACTCTGCAGTAAATTAGCCCTGTGATGCCATATGGTGGGAGGCCCTATAATCTACCAGTCCAGAGCACATTTCTTCCATTGGGTACACTCTGCAGTAAATTAGCCCTGTGATGCCATATGGTGTCAGGCCCTATAATCTACCAGTCCAGAGCACATTTCTGCCATTGGATACACTCTGCAGTAAATTAGCCCTGTGATGCCATATGGTGTGAGGCCCTATAATCTACCAGTCCAGAGCACATTTCTGCCATTGGGTACACTCTGCAGTGAATTAGCCCTGTGATGCCCTTGGGCACCCTATAATCTATCAGTCCAGAGCACATTTCTTCCATTGGGTACACTCTGCAGTAAATTAGCCCTGTGATGCCATATGGTGGGAGGCCCTATAATCTACCAGTCCAGAGCACATTTCTGCCATTGGGTACACTCTGCAGTAAATTAGCCCTGTGATGCCATATGGTGTCAGGCCCTATAATCTACCAGTCCAGAGCACATTTCTTCCATTGGGTACACTCTGCAGTAAATTAGCCCTGTGATGCCATATGGTGTGAGGCCCTATAATCTACCAGTCCAGAGCACATTTCTGCCATTGGGTACACTCTGCAGTAAATTAGCCCTGTGATGCCATATGGTGGGAGACCCTATAATCTACCAGTCCAGAGCACATTTCTGCCATTGGGTACACTCTGCAGTAAATTAGCCCTGTGATGCCCTTGGGCACCCTATAATCTACCAGTCCTGAGCACATTTCTTCCATTGGGTACACTCTGCAGTAAATTAGCCCTGTGATGCCATATGGTGTGAGGCCCTATAATCTACCAGTCCTGAGCACATTTCTTCCATTGGGTACACTCTGCAGTAAATTAGCCCTGTGATGCCCTTGGGCACCCTATAATCTACCAGTCCTGAGCACATTTCTTCCATTGGGTACACTCTGCAGTGAATTAGATATGAAATGATGACAGTAAAACATCCGCCCATGATCAGGGCACACAGCCTCTCTAAAGTGAATGAAGACGTTTCTCTGATACAGTGTAGTTCTGTACTGAGTATTCAGTGATATTTATCAATTTATACTGGTGATAAAAATAATAATTTGTATATATTAACTGGAGCATTCTCCAATGTTTGATAACCTGAGCAAAGTCCAATATGTACAAATATGGCTGCATCACAGGACCCTCCATGCAATTACATTATACATTTAATATCTGAGACACCCACAGGAAAAAAATATGTTAAATAGAGAGGAGCCCAGGTCCAACTGGTTGTCCTCAAATTTCTGTCTCCCCCTCATACAACAAGACCCCACTAAATATTGTGAGGGGCTCATCTGAGTGTGCCAGCCGTCCCATCACCAGGTCTATGCAGACCGTTTCTCCTGCATTTAGCTGCAGAATGATGTTGAAGACCCCCAGTGACCCAGTGCTGGTCTTGTTCTCTACTAGTGGTTTTTTCTCCAGACCTTCTGGTTGATACCCAGCAGAATCTACCCGGGAAATTCCATAATTAGATTTAGAGAGCACAGCTTCAATCTTCTCATCTTTGTAGCCAGTTAGGATGGCGCTGATGAAGTAACGCCCTTGCACTGGTGCAGTAAAGACTCCTGGTGAGAGATAGAAGAGCTAAATCTAGTCTCGTACAGGATAACGCTGACATTACTACAAATAAACGAAACAAATAAGAAGTGGGCCATGATTTACAAACCCACCCTTCAACTCTTTCTTTTTTTAACATTATGTCAGACTTGATGAAAGAAATACCCTTATAAAAAAATGTATTTCACCCAACTTTGCCACGTCACAAATTGAGGCACTTTTTGAGGGTGTGTTTTCAAAAGAAAAATAAATGGATGGATGGGGAGAAGTAGATTGGTCATAGATCAGCGGTACCTGCCACAAAATATAAATGATTTCTTATTATCTGATGAACCAACTGGCATGAGCTCTACCCATAATGACACCCTTATGCCAGTCATACTCACCAGTCGCCGGATTGTATGCTTCCCCATCATTTACTAGTACTCTGTCAAATGCAACTGTGCCAGGGTCCAGCTGTGGATATGAGAGGCCTGCAGAGAAGGCAATGTGCGGAACTTGCAGGGTCTGGCCTATAGGACCTAGATAAATCACAGAAGAAGCAGCTGTAAATCTCTAGAACAATGCAGAATTTGCCACATCCGTGCCCCTCTCACATTCAAATCCTTTCCTGTCAAACTGATATCCTGGACTGGTCTGCACACATTTGGTATCCTGCAGCCATTAATATAGAACAGTTGAGACCAATCCCGAAGAATTTCACACAGCAAATTGGATTTGGTCCTTTATTGTAAGTTAACTCAATTACTCATTGAAGACTCAGAAGTATTGTCACCCTTCATGGGTCTTGTGCGTGTGCAATTTCTGTAGTATACCTAGTATGTGATGTGTGTAGTGTACCTAGTATGTGATGTGTGTAGTATACCTAGTGTGTAATGTGTGTAGTGTACCTAGTGTGTGATGTGTGTAGTATACCTAGTGTGTGATGTACATGTGTGTAGTATACCTAGTGTGTGATGTGTGTAGTATACCTAGTGTGTGATGTGTGTAGTATACCTAGTGTGTGATGTACATGTGTGATGTGTGTAGTATACCTAGTATGTGATGTGTGTAGTGTACCTAGTGTGTGATGTGTGTAGTATACCTAGTGTGTGATGTGTGTAGTATACCTAGTGTGTGATGTACATGTGTGTAGTATACCTAGTGTGTGATGTGTGTAGTGTACCTAGTATGTGATGTGTGTAGTATACCTAGTGTGTGATGTGTGTAGTGTACCTAGTGTGTGATGTGTGTAGTATACCTAGTGTGTAATGTGTGTAGTATACCTAGTATGTGATGTGTGTAGTATACCTAGTATGTGATGTGTGTAGTGTACCTAGTATGTGATGTGTGTAGTATACCTAGTGTGTAATGTGTGTAGTGTACCTAGTGTGTGATGTGTGTAGTATACCTAGTGTGTGATGTACATGTGTGTAGTATACCTAGTGTGTGATGTGTGTAGTGTACCTAGTGTGTGATGTGTGTAGTATACCTAGTGTGTGATGTGTGTAGTATACCTAGTGTATGATGTGTGTAGTATACCTAGTGTGTGATGTGTGTAGTATACCTAGTGTGTGATGTGTGTAGTGTACCTAGTGTGTGATGTGTGTAGTATACCTAGTGTGTAATGTGTGTAGTATACCTAGTATGTGATGTGTGTAGTATACCTAGTATGTGATGTGTGTAGTGTACCTAGTATGTGATGTGTGTAGTATACCTAGTGTGTAATGTGTGTAGTGTACCTAGTGTGTGATGTACATGTGTGATGTGTGTAGTATACCTAGTATGTGATGTGTGTAGTATACCTAGTGTGTAATGTGTGTAGTGTACCTAGTGTGTGATGTGTGTAGTATACCTAGTGTGTGATGTACATGTGTGTAGTATACCTAGTGTGTGATGTGTGTAGTATACCTAGTGTGTGATGTACATGTGTGATGTGTGTAGTATACCTAGTATGTGATGTGTGTAGTGTACCTAGTGTGTGATGTGTGTAGTATACCTAGTGTGTGATGTGTGTAGTATACCTAGTGTGTGATGTACATGTGTGTAGTATACCTAGTGTGTGATGTGTGTAGTGTACCTAGTATGTGATGTGTGTAGTATACCTAGTGTGTGATGTGTGTAGTATACCTAGTGTGTAATGTGTGTAGTATACCTAGTATGTGATGTGTGTAGTATACCTAGTATGTGATGTGTGTAGTATACCTAGTGTGTGATGTGTGTAGTGTACCTAGTGTGTGATGTGTGTAGTGTACCTAGTGTGTAATGTGTGTAGTGTACCTAGTGTATGATGTGTGTAGTATACCTAGTGTGTGATGTGTGTAGTGTACCTAGTGTGTGATGTGTGTAGTATACCTAGTGTGTGATGTGTGTAGTATACCTAGTGTATGATGTGTGTAGTATACCTAGTGTGTAATGTGTGTAGTATACCTAGTATGTGATGTGTGTAGTATACCTAGTGTGTGATGTGTGTAGTGTACCTAGTGTGTGATGTGTGTAGTGTACCTAGTGTGTAATGTGTGTAGTGTACCTAGTGTATGATGTGTGTAGTATACCTAGTGTGTGATGTGTGTAGTATACCTAGTGTGTGATGTACATGTGTGATGTGTGTAGTATACCTAGTGTGTGATGTACATGTGTGATGTGTGAAGTATATCTAGTGTGTGATGTACATGTGTGATGTGTGTAGTATATCTAGTGTGTGATGTACATGTGTGATGTGTGTAGTATACCTAGTGTGTGATGTACATGTGTGATGTGTGTAGTATACCTAGTGTGTGATGTGTGTACCATACCTAGTGTGTGATGTACATGTGTGTAGTATACCTAGTGTGTGATGTGTGTAGTATACCTAGTGTGTGATGTACATGTGTGTAGTATACCAAGTGTGTGATGTACATGTGTGATGTGTGTAGTATACCTAGTGTGTGATGTACATGTGTGATGTGTGTACCATACCTAGTGTGTGATGTGTGTAGTGTACCTAGTGTGTGATGTGTGTAGTATACCTAGTGTGTGATGTGTGTAGTATACCTAGTGTGTGATGTGTGTAGTGTACCTAGTGTGTGATGTGTGAAGTATACCTAGTGTGTGATGTACATGTGTGATGTGTGTAGTATACCTAGTGTGTGATGTACATGTGTGATGTGTGTACCATACCTAGTGTGTGATGTGAGTAGTGTACCTAGTGTGTGATGTGTGTAGTGTACCTAGTGTGTGATGTGTGTAGTATACCTAGTGTGTGATGTGTATAGTATACCTAGTGTGTGATGTGTGTAGTATACCTAGTATGTGATGTGTGTAGTGTACCTAGTGTGTGATGTGTGTAGTGTACCTAGTGTGTGATGTGTGTAGTATACCTAGTGTGTGATGTGTATAGTATACCTAGTGTGTGATGTGTGTAGTGTACCTATTGTGTGATGTGTGTAGTGTACCTAGTGTGTGATGTACATGTGTGATGTGTGTAGTATACCTAGTGTGTGATGTACATGTGTGATGTGTGAAGTATACCTAGTGTGTGATGTACATGTGTGATGTGTGTAGTATACCTAGTGTGTGATGTACATGTGTGATGTGTGTAGTATACCTAGTGTGTGATGTACATGTGTGATGTGTGTAGCATACCTAGTGTGTGATGTGTGTAGTATACCTAGTGTGTGATGTGTGTAGTATACCTAGTGTGTGATGTGTGTAATGTACCTAGTGTGTGATGTGTGTAGTATACCTAGTGTGTAATGTGTGTAGGGTACCTAGTGTGTGATGTGTGTAGTATACCTAGTGTGTAATGTGTGTAGTGTATCTAGTGTGTGATGTGTGTAGTATACCTAGTGTGTGATGTGTGTAGTATACCTAGTGTATGATGTGTGTAGTGTACCTAGTGTGTGACGTGTGTAGTATACCTAATGTGTGATGTGTGTAGTATACCTACTGTGTGATGTGTGTAGTATACCTAGTATGTGATGTGTGTAGTATACCTAATGTGTGATGTGTGTAGTATACCTAGTGTGTGATGTGCATGTGTGTAGTATACCTAGTGTGTAATGTGTGTAGTGTACCTAGTGTGTGATGTGTGTAGTGTACCTAGTGTATGATGTGTGTAGTGTACCTAGTGTGTGATGTGTGTAGTATACCTAGTGTGTGATGTGTGTAGTATACCTAGTGTATGATGTGTGTAGGGTACCTACTGTGTGATGTGTGTAGTATACCTAGTGTGTAATGTGTGTAGTGTACCTAGTGTGTGATGTGTGTAGTGTACCTAGTATGTGACGTGTGTAGTATACCTAGTGTGTGACGTGTGTAGTATACCTAGTGTGTGATGTGTGTAGTATACCTAGTGTGTGATGTGTGTAGTATACCTAGTGTGTGATGTATGTAGTGTACCTAGTGTGTGATGTGTGTAGGGTACCTAGTGTGTGATGTGTGTAGGGTACCTAGTGTGTGATGTGTGTAGTGTACCTAGTGTATGATGTGTGTAGTATACCTAGTGTATGATGTGTGTAGTATACCTAGTGTGTGATGTGTGTAGTATACCTAGTGTGTGATGTGTGTAGTATACCTAGTGTGTGATGTGTGTAGGGTACCTAGTGTGTGATGTGTGTAGGGTACCTAGTGTGTGATGTGTGTAGTGTACCTAGTGTATGATGTGTGTAGTATACCTAGTGTATGATGTGTGTAGTATACCTAGTGTGTGATGTGTGTAGTATACCTAGTGTGTGATGTGTGTAGTATACCTAGTGTGTGATGTGTGTAGGGTACCTAGTGTGTGATGTGTGTAGTGTACCTAGTGTATGATGTGTGTAGTATACCTAGTGTGTGATGTGTGTAGTATACCTAGTGTGTGATGTGTGTATGGTACCTAGTGTGTAATGTGTGTAGTGTACCTAGTGTATGATGTGTGTAGTATACCTAGTGTGTGATGTGTGTAGTATACCTAGTGTGTGATGTGTGTAGTATACCTAGTGTGTGATGTGTGTAGGGTACCTAGTGTGTGATGTGTGTAGTGTACCTAGTGTATGATGTGTGTAGTATACCTAGTGTATGATGTGTGTAGTATACCTAGTGTGTGATGTGTGTAGGGTACCTAGTGTGTGATGTGTGTAGTGTACCTAGTGTATGATGTGTGTAGTATACCTAGTGTATGATGTGTGTAGTATACCTAGTGTATGATGTGTGTAGTATACCTAATGTGTGGTGTGTGTAGTATACCTAGTGTGTGGTGTGCATCTGTGGTGTGTGTGCAGTATACCTACATATATAGACACACTGTGTCACATACACAAACCATTACAGTGCCGCCTGTATACACATTTGAGCACATAAACATGAGTGCATGACATTCAGGACATCTGTGCACATCTGTGTCATTCTTATTTTTATTAGTTCTTTATTTTTCAGATGGGAGGGACATCAGCCTCACCTTGTTCTCCTTGTAACCCTAAAAAGAAAAAAAAAGAAATAAAGCTTAAATCTACTACCAACACACAGAGTAAATCTACTACCAGTTAAAGTGCCAGTTACATACTGGGTAAATCTACTACTTGTCACAGTGCCAGTTACACACAGAGTAAATACACTACTAGTCACAGTGCCAGTTACACACAGAGCAAATCTACTACCAGTTACACAGCCACTTACACATGGAGTACATCTACTGCTAGTCACAGTGGTAGTTACACACAGAGTAAATCTACTACCAGTTACACTGCCACTTACACATGGAGTACATCTACTGCTAGTCACAGTGGTAGTTACACATGGAGTAAATCTACTACCAGTTAAAGTGCCAGCCACATACTGGGTAAATCTACTACTAGTCACAGTGCCAGTTACACACAGAGTAAATCTACTACCAATCAAAGTGCCAGTTACATACTGGGTAAATCTAGTACAAATAACAGTGCCATTTACACATGGAGTAAATCTACTACCAGTCAAAGTTCCAGTTACATACTGGGTAAATCTACTACTGGTAACAGTGCCAGTTACACATGGGGGCCCATTTATCAAGCTCCGTATGGAGCTTGAAGGGCCGTGTTGCTGGCGAGCCTTCAGACTTGCCAGAAACACCAGTTATGAAGGAGCGGTCTAAAGACCGCTGCTCCATAACCTGTCCGCCTGCTCTGAGGAGGCAGACAGAGATCATGTGAAATCAACCCGATCCAATACGATCGGGTTGATTGACACCCCCTGCTAGTGGCCAATTGTCCGCGAATCTGCAGGTGGCAGCATTGCACCAGCAGTTCACAAGAGCTGCTAGTGGAATGCTGAATGCAGAGAGTGTATTGCTTTCCACATTCAGTGATTTCTGTCGGACAGACATTGGTTAAATAGGCCCCATGGAGTAAATCTACTGCCAGTCAATGTGCCAGTTACACACAGAGCAAATCTACTACCAATAAAAGTGCCAGTTACACATGGAGTAAATCTACTACTAGTCACACTGTCACTTACACATGGAGTAAATATACTACCAATCAACGTGCCAGTCACACACAGAGCAAATCTACTACCAATAACAGTGGCAGTTACACATGGAGTAAATCTACTACTAGTAACAGTGCCAGTTACACACAGAGCAAATCTACTACCAATAACAGTGCTAGTTACACATGGAGTAAATACACTACCAGTCAAAGTGCCAGTTACACATGGAGTAAATCTACTATTAGTAATAGTGCCAGTTACACATGGAGTAAATCTACTACTAGTAACAGTGCCAGTTGCACATGTAGTAAATCTACTACCAGTCACACTACACTTACACATGGAGTAAATCTACTACCAGTTAAAGTGCCAGTCACATACAGAGCAAATCTACTACCAATAACAGTGCCAGTTACACATGGAGTAAATCTACTGCTAGTCACAGTGGCAGTTACACACTGAGTAAATATTCTACCAGTAACAGCGCCAGCCACAAACAGGGTTACTCTACTGCAGTCATGCCCACTTATGGTGTACACAAACTACTGGGTATACACAGTGTAATGGTGCTCTCTTACACACAAAAACACACACACACTACTGGGTATACACAGTGTAATAGTGCTCTCTCACACAAACACACACACACACTACTGGGTATACACAGTGTAATAGTGCTCTCACACACACACTACTGGGTATACCCTGGGTAATGGTGCTCTCACACACACCTGGGTGTACACAGGGTAATGGTGCTCTCACACACACACACTACTGGGTATACACAGGGTAATGGTGCTCACACATACACACTACTGGGTATACCCTGGGTAATGGTGCTCTCACACACACCTGGGTGTACACAGGGTAATGGTGCTCTCTCACACACACTACTGGGTATACACAGGGTAATGGTGCTCTCACACACACACACACTACTGGGTATACACAGGGTAATGGTGCTCTCTCACACACACTACTGGGTATACACAGGGTAATGGTGCTCTCACACACACACACACACACACACTACTGGGTATACACAGGGTAATGGTGCTCTCACACACACACACACACACACACACTACTGGGTATACACAGGGTAATGGTGCTCTCTCACACACACACTACTGGTTATAAACAGGGTAATGGGGCTCTCACACACACACTACTGGGTATACACAGGGTAATGGTGCTCTCACACACACACACTACTGGGTATACACAGGGTAATGGTACTCACACACACACACTACTGGGTATACACAGGGTAATGGTGCTCTCACACACACACACACTACTGGGTATACACAGGGTAATGGTGCTCTCACACACACACACACACACACACTACTGGGTATACACAGGGTAATGGTGCTCTCACACACACACACACACTACTGGGTATACACAGGGTAATGGTGCTCTCTCTCTCACACACACACACACTACTCGGTATACACAGGGTAATGGTGCTCTCTCTCTCACACACACACACACTACTCGGTATACACAGGGTAATGGTGCTTTCTCTCTCACACACACACACTACTGGTTATACACAGGGTAATGGTGCTCTCACACACACACACTACTGGGTATACACAGGGTAATGGTGCTCTCTCACACACACACACACACACACACACACTACTGGGTATACACAGGGTAATGGTGCTCTCACACACACACACACACACACTACTGGGTATACATAGGGTAATGGTGCTCTCACACACTACTGGGTATACACAGGGTAATGGTGCTCTCACACACTCACTACTGGGTATACACAGGGTAATGGTGCTCTCACACACACACACACACACTACTGGGTATACACAGGGTAATGGTGCTCTCACACACTACTGGGTATACACAGGGTAATGGTGCTCTCACACACACACTACTGGGTATACACAGGGTAATGGTGCTCTCACACACACACACACACACTACTGGGTATACACAGGGTAATGGTGCTCTCACACACAAACACACACACTACTGGGTATACACAGGGTAATGGTGCTCTCACACACACACACTACTGGGTATACACAGGGTAATGGTGCTCTCTCACACACACACACTACTGGGTATACACAGGGTAATAGTGCTCTCACACACACACATTACTGGGTATACACAGGGTAATGGTGCTCTCACACACACACTACTGGGTATACACAGGGTAATGGTGCTCTCACACACACACACACACACACACTACTGGGTATACACAGGGTAATAGTGCTCTCACACACACACATTACTGGGTATACACAGGGTAATGGTGCTCTCACACACACACTACTGGGTATACACAGGGTAATGGTGCTCTCACACACACACACACTACTGGGTATACACAGGGTAATGGTGCTCTCACACACACACACACACACACTACTGGGTATACATAGGGTAATGGTGCTCTCACACACTACTGGGTATACACAGGGTAATGGTGCTCTCACACACTCACTACTGGATATACACAGGGTAATGGTGCTCTCACACACACACACACACACACTACTGGGTATACACAGGGTAATGGTGCTCTCACACACTACTGGGTATACACAGGGTAATGGTGCTCTCACACACACACTGCTGGGTATACACAGGGTAATGGTGCTCTCACACACACACACACACACTACTGGGTATACACAGGGTAATGGTGCTCTCACATACACACACACTACTGGGTATACACAGGGTAATGGTGCTCTCACACACTACTGGGTATACACAGGGTAATGGTGCTCTCACACACTCACTACTGGGTATACACAGGGTAATGGTGCTCTCACACACACACACACACACACACACTACTGGGTATACACAGGGTAATGGTGCTCTCACACACTACTGGGTATACACAGGGTAATGGTGCTCTCACACACTCACTACTGGGTATACACAGGGTAATGGTGCTCTCACACACACACACACACACACACTACTGGGTATACACAGGGTAATGGTGCTCTCACACACTACTGGGTATACACAGGGTAATGGTGCTCTCACACACACACTACTGGGTATACACAGGGTAATGGTGCTCTCTCACACACACACACTACTGGGTATACACAGGGTAATGGTGCTCTCACACACACACTCACTACTGGGTATACAGAGGGTAATGGTGCTCTCTCACACACACACACACATACACTACTGGGTATACACAGGGTAATGGTGCTCTCTCTCACACACACACACACACTACTGGGTATACACAGGGTAATGGTGCTCTCACACACACACTACTGGGTATACACAGGGTAATGGTGCTCTCTCACACACACACACTACTGGGTATACACAGGGTAATGGTGCTCTCACACACACACACACACTACTGGGTATACACAGGGTAATGGTGCTCTCTCTCACACATACACACTACTGGGTATACACAGGGTAATGGTGCTCTCACACACACACACACTACTGGGTATACACAGGGTAATGGTGCTCTCACACACACACACACACACACACTACTGGGTATACACAGGGTAATGGTGCTCTCACACACACACACACACTACTGGGTATACACAGGGTAATGGTGCTCACACACACACTACTGGGTATACACAGGGTAATGGTGCTCTCACACACACACACTACTGGGTATACACAGGGTAATGGTGCTCTCTCACACACACACACACACTACTGGGTATACACAGGGTAATAGTGCTCTCACACACACACATTACTGGGTATACACAGGGTAATGGTGCTCTCACACACACACACTACTGGGTATACACAGGGTAATGGTGCTCTCACACACACACACACACTACTGGGTATACACAGGGTAATGGTGCTCTCACACACACACTACTGGGTATACACAGGGTAATGGTGCTCTCTCACACACACACACACACTACTGGGTATACACAGGGTAATGGTGCTCTCACACACACACACACGCACACTACTGGGTATACACAGGGTAATGGTGCTCTCACACACACACACACGCACACTACTGGGTATACACAGGGTAATGGTGCTCTCTCACACACACACACTACTGGGTATACACAGGGTAATGGTGCTCTCACACACACACACTACTGGGTATACACAGGGTAATGGTGCTCTCACCACACACTACTGGGTATACACAGGGTAATGGTGCTCTCACACACACACACTACTGGGTATACACAGGGTAATGGTGCTCTCACACACACACACACACACTACTGGGTATACACAGGGTAATGGTGCTCTTACACACACACACTACTGGGTATACACAGGGTAATGGTGCTCTCTCACACACACACACTACTGGGTATACACAGGGTAATGGTGCTCTCTCACACACACACACTACTGGGTATACACAGGGTAATGGTGCTCTCACACACACACACACACTACTGGGTATACACAGGGTAATGGTGCTCTCTCTCACACATACACACTACTGGGTATACACAGGGTAATGGTGCTCTCACACACACACACACTACTGGGTATACACAGGGTAATGGTGCTCTCACACACACACACACACACACACACACTACTGGGTATACACAGGGTAATGGTGCTCTCACACACACACACACTACTGGGTATACACAGGGTAATGGTGCTCACACACACACACACACACACTACTGGGTATACACAGGGTAATGGTGCTCTCACACACACACACTACTGGGTATACACAGGGTAATGGTGCTCTCTCACACACACACACACTACTGGGTATACACAGGGTAATGGTGCTCTCACACACACACACACTACTGGGTATACACAGGGTAATGGTGCTCTCACACACACACACACTACTGGGTATACACAGGGTAATGGTGCTCTCACACACACACACTACTGGGTATACACAGGGTAATGGTGCTCTCACACACACACACACACACACTACTGGGTATACACAGGGTAATGGTGCTCTACACACACTACTGGTATACACAGGGTAATGGTGCTCTCACACACACACTACTGGGTATACACAGGGTAATGGTGCTCACACACACACACACACACACACACTACTGGGTATACACAGGGTAATGGTGCTCTCTCTCACACACACTACTGGGTATACACAGGGTAATGGTGCTCTCACACACACTACTGGGTATACACAGGGTAATGGTGCTCTCTCACACACACACACACACACTACTGGGTATACACAGGGTAATGGTGCTCTCACACACACACTACTGGTTATACACAGGGTAATGGTGCTCTCACACACACACTACTGGGTATACACAGGGTAATGGTGCTCTCACACACACACACACTACTGGGTATACACAGGGTAATGGTACTCTCTCACACACACACTACTGGGTATACACAGGGTAATGGTGCTCTCACACACACACACACTACTGGGTATACACAGGGTAATGGTGCTCTCACACACACACACACACACTACTGGGTATACACAGGGTAATGGTGCTCTCACACACACACTGCTGGTATACACAGGGTAATGGTGCTCTCACACACACACACACTACTGGGTATACACAGGGTAATGGTGCTCTCACACACACTACTGGGTATACACAGGGTAATGGTGCTCTCACACACTACTGGGTATACACAGGGTAATGGTGCTCTCACACCACTCACTACTGGGTATACACAGGGTAATGGTGCTCTCACACACACACAACACACTACTGGGTATACACAGGGTAATGGTGCTTCACACACTACTGGGTATACACAGGGTAATGGTGCTCTCACACACACACTACTGGGTATACACAGGGTAATGGTGCTCTCTCACACACACACACACTACTGGGTATACACAGGGTAATGGTGCTCTCTCACACACACACTACTGGGTATACACAGGGTAATGGTGCTCTCACACACACACACACTACTGGGTATACACAGGGTAATGGTGCTCTCTCTCACACACACACTACTGGGTATACACAGGGTAATGGTGCTCTCACACACACACTACTGGGTATACACAGGGTAATGGTGCTCTCACACACACACACTACTGGGTATACACAGGGTAATGGTGCTCACACACACACTACTGGGTATACACAGGGTAATGGTGCTCTCACACACACACTACTGGGTATACACAGGGTAATGGTGCTCTCACACACACACACACTACTGGGTATACACAGGGTAATAGTGCTCTCACACACACACATTACTGGGTATACACAGGGTAATGGTGCTCTCACACACACACCACATACTGGGTATACACAGGGTACTGGTGCTCTCACACACCACACACATACTGGGTATACACAGGGTAATGGTGCTCTCACAACACACTACTGGGTATACACAGGGTAATGGTGCTCTCACACACCACACACACACACACTACTGGTTATACACAGGGTAATGGTGCTCTCACACACAACACACACACGCACACTTGGGTATACACAGGGTAATGGTGCTCTCACACACACACACACACACTACTGGGTATACACAGGGTAAATGGTGCTCCTCACACACACACCCACACTACTGGGTATACACAGGGTAATGGTGCTCTCACACACACACACACTACTGGGTATACACAGGGTAATGGTGCTCTCACACACACTACTGGGTATACACAGGGTAATGGTGCTCACACACACACACACACTACTGGGCTATACCACAGGGTAATGGCTGCTCTCACACACAACACACTACTGGGTACTACACAGGGTAATGGTGCTCACACACACACACCACCCACTACTGGGTATACACAGGGTAATGGTGCTCTCACACACACACTACTGGGTATACACAGGGTAATGGTGCTCTCACACACACACACACTACTGGGTATACACAGGGTAATGGTGCTCTCACACACACACACTACTGGGTATACACAGGGTAATGGTGCTCTCACACACACACACACACTACTGGGTATACACAGGGTATGGTGCTCTCTCTCACACACACACACTACTGGGTATACACAGGGTATGGTGCTCTCACACACACACACACTACTGGGTATACACAGGGTAATGGTGCTCACACACACACACACACACACACTACTGGGTATACACAGGGTAATGGTGCTCTCTCACACACACACACACTACTGGGTATACACAGGGTAATGGTGCTCTCACACACACACACACTACTGGGTATACACAGGGTAATGGGGCTCTCTCACACACACACACACTACTGGGTATACACAGGGTAATGGTGCTCTCTCACACACACACACACACACACTACTGGGTATACACAGGGTAATGGTGCTCTCTCACACACACACACACTACTGGGTATACACAGGGTAATGGTGCTCTCTCACACACACACCACTACTGGGTATACACAGGGTAATGGTGCTCTCACACACACACACACACTACTGGGTATACACAGGGTAATGGTGCTCACACACACACACACACATACTGGGTATACACAGGGTAATGGTGCTCTCACACACACACACTACTGGGTATACACAGGGTAATGGTGCTCTCACACACACACACACTACTGGGTATACACAGGGTAATGGTGCTCACACACACACACACTACTGGGTATACACAGGGTAATGGTGCTCTCACACAAACACTACTGGGTATACACAGGGTAATGGTGCTCTCACACACACAAAAACACTACTGGGTATACACAGGGTAATGGTGCTCTCTTCACACCACACACAACACACTACTGGGTATACACAGGGTAATGGTGCTCTCTCAACACACACTACTGGGTATACACAGGGTAATGGTGCTCTCACACAACACCACTACTGGGTATACACAGGGTAATGGGCTGCTCTCTCTCACACACACACACACACACACACACACACCTACAGGGTATACACAGGGTAATGGTGCTCTCTCACACACAACACACTACTGGGTATAACAGGGTAATGGTGCTCTCACACACACAACTACTGGGTATACACAGGGTAATGGTGCTCTCACCACACACACACACACACTACTGGGTATACACAGGGTAATGGTGCTCTCACACACACACACACTACTGGGTATACACAGGGTAATGGTGCTCTCACACACACACACACACACTACTGGGTATACACAGGGTAATGGTGCTCTCACACACACACACACACACTACTGGGTATACACAGGGTAATGGTGCTCTCTCACACACACAGCACACTACTGGGTATACACAGGGTAATGGTGCTCTCTCACACACACACACACTACTGGGTATACACAGGGTAATGGTGCTCTCACACTCACCACACACACTACTGGGTATACACAGGGTAATGGTGCTCTCACACACACCACACACTACTGGGTATACACAGGTAATGGTGCCTCACACACAACACACACTACTGGGTATACACAGGGTAATGGTGCTCTCACACACACACACACACACACTACTGGGTATACACAGGGTAATGGTGCTCACACACACACACACACTACTGGGTATACACAGGGTAATGGTGCTCTCTCTCTCACACACACACACACACTACTGGGTATACACAGGGTAATGGGGCTTCACACCACCACACTACTGGGTATACACAGGTAATGGTGCTCTCACACACAACACCACACTACTGGGTATACACAGGGTAATGGGGCTCTCACACACACACACACTACTGGGTATACACAGGGTAATGGTGCTCTCACACACACACACAAAACTGGGTATACACAGGGTAATGGAGCTCTCACACACACACACACACACACTACTGGTATACAAGGGTAAGTGGTGCTCTCACCACACACACACACTACTGGGTATACACAGGGTAATGGTGCTCTCACACACACACACACACACTACTGGTTATACACAGGGTAATGGTGCTCTCACACACACACTACTGGGTATACACAGGGTAATGGTGCTCTCTCACACACACACACTACTGGGTATACACAGGGTAATGGTGCTCTCACACACACACACTACTGGGTATACACAGGGTAATGGTGCTCTCACACACACACACACTGGGTATACACAGTCAATGGTCTCTCACACACACACACACACTACTGGGTATACACAGGGTAATGGTGCTCTCACACACACACACACACACTACTGGAATACACAGGGTAATGGTGCTCTCACACACACACACACACTACTGGGTATACACAGGGTAATGGTGCTCTCACACACACACTACTGGGTATACACAGGGTAATGGTTCTCTCTCACACACACACTACTGGGTATACACAGGGTAATGGTGCTCTCACACACACACACTACTGGGTTTACACAGGGTAATGGTGCTCTCACACACACACACACACACACACACTACTGGGTATACACAGGGTAATGGTGCTCTCACACACACACACATACTGGGTATACACAGGGTAATGGTTCTCTCACACACACACTACTGGGTATACACAGGGTAATGGTGCTCTTACACACACACACACACACACACACACTATTGGGTATACACAGGGTAATGGTGCTCTCACACACACACACACTACTGGGTATACACAGGGTAATGGTGCTCTCTACACACACACACACACACTACTGGGTATACACAGGGTAATGGTGCTCTCTCACACACACACACACTACTGGGTATACACAGGGTAATGGTGCTCTCTCTCACACACACACACACTACTGGGTATACACAGGGTAATGGTGCTCTCTCACACACACACTACTGGGTATACACAGGGTAATGGTGCTCTCTCTCTCACACACACACTACTGGGTATACACAGGGTAATGGTGCTCTCTCACACACACACACTACTGGGTATACACAGGGTAATGGTGCTCTCTCTCACACACACACACACACACACACTACTGGGTATACACAGGGTAATGGTGCTCTCTCACACACACACACACACACTACTGGGTATACACAGGGTAATGGTGCTCTCTCACACACACACTACTGGGTATACACAGTGTAATGGTGCTCTCTCACACACACACACACACTACTGGGTATACACAGGGTAATGGTGCTCTCTCACACACACACACACATATGGCTATACACAGGGTAATGGTGCTCTCAACACACACACTACTGGGTATACACAGGGTAATGGTGCTCTCACACACACACGCACACTACTGGGTATACACAGGGTAATGGTGCTCTACACCACACACACACTACTGGGTATACACAGGGTAATGGTGCTCTCACACACACTACTGGGTATACACAGGGTAATGGTGCTACACCACTCACACACACACACTACTACTGGGTTATACACAGGGTAATGGTGCTCTCACACACACACACACACACACACTACTGGGTATACACAGGGTAATGGTGCTCTCACACACACACACACTACTGGGTATACACAGGGTAATGGTGCTCTCACACTCACACACACTACTGGGTATACACAGGGTAATGGTGCTCTCACACACACACACTACTGGTTTTACACAGGGTAATGGTGCTCTCACACACACACTACTGGGTATACACAGGGTAATGGTGCTCACACACACACCACACTACTGGGTATACACAGGGTAATGGTGCTCTCTCACACACACACACTTGGTTATTACACAGGGTAATGGTGCTCACACACACACACACACACTACTGGGTATACACAGGGTAATGGTGCTTCACACACACACACACACACATACTGGGTATACACAGGGTATGTTGCTCTCACACACACACTCTACTGGGTACACAGGGTAATGGTGCTCTCACACACACACACACACTACTGGGTATACACAGGGTAATGGTGCTCTCACACACACAAACTACTGGGTATACCAGGGTAATGGTGCTCTCACACAACACGACTACTGGGTATACACAGGGTAATGGTGCTCTCACACACACACACACTCACACACACACACTACTGGGTATACACAGGGTAATGGTGCTCTACACACCACACACACACTACTGGGTATACACAGGGTAAATGGTGCCTCTCACACACACCAACACTACTGGGTATACACAGGGTAATGGTGCTCTCACACACACACTACTGGGTATACACAGGGTAATGGTGCTCTATCAACACAACACACACACTTACTGGGTATACACAGGGTAATGGTGCTCCTCACACACAACACACACACACTACTGGGTATACACAGGGTAATGGTGCTCTCTCACACACACCACACACTACTAGGGTATACACAGGGTAATGGTGCTCTCACTCACACACACACTACTGGGTATACACAGGGTAATGGTGCTCTCACACACACACACACACACTACTGGGATATTACACCGGGTACATGGTGCTCTCACACACACACACACACTACTGGGTATACACAGGGTAATGGTGCTCTCACACACACACACACACTACTGGGTATACACAGGGTAATGGTGCTCTCTCACACACACACACACTACTGGGTATACACAGGGTAATGTGCTCTTCACACACACACACACACTACTGGGTATACACAGGTTAATGTGTGCTCACACACACACACACACATACTGGGTATAACAGGGTAAATGTGCCTCACACACATACACACACTACTGGGTACTACAGGGTAATGGTGCTCTCACACACACACACACTACTGGTTATACACAGGGTAATGGTGCTCTCTCTCTCACACACACTCTACTGGGTATACACAGGGTAATGGTGCTCTCTCACACACACACCACATACTGGGTATACACAGGGTAATGGTGCTCTCTCTCACAACACAACTACTGGGTATACACAGGGTAATGGTGCTCTCTCACCACACACACACATACTGGGTATACACAGGGTAATGGTGCTCTCTCTCACACACACACACACACACACTACTGGGTTACAGGGTAATGGTGCTCTCTCACACACACACACACACACTACTGGGTATACACAGGGTAATGGTGCTCTCTCACACACACACTCTATGGGTATACACAGGGTAATGGTGCTCTCTCTCACACACACACACACACTACTGGGTATACACAGGGTAATGGTGCTCTCTCACACACACACACACACTACTGGGTTATACACAGGGTAATGGTGCTCTCACAGACACTACTGGGTATACACAGGGTATGGTGCTCTCACACACACACGCACACTACTGGGTATACACAGGGTAATGGTGCTCTCACACACACACACACACACTACTGGGTATACACAGGGTAATGGTGCTCTCACACACACACACACTACTGGGTATACACAGGGTAATGGTGCTCACACACACACACACACACACTACTGGGTATACACAGGGTAATGGTGCTCTCACACACACACACACTACTGGGTATACACAGGGTAATGGTGCTCTCTCACACAAACACTACTGGGTATACACAGGGTAATGGTGCTCTCACACACACACACTACTGGTTTTACACAGGGTAATGGTGCTCTCACACACACACACTACTGGGTATACACAGGGTAATGGTGCTCTCACACACACACACACTACTGGGTATACACAGGGTAATGGTGCTCTCACACACACACACACATACTGGTTATACACAGGGTAATGGCTGCTCTCACACCACACACACACTACTGGGTTATACACAGGGTAATGGTGCTCACACACACACACTACTGGTTACACAGGGTAATGGTGCTCTACACACACACACACACACTACTGGGTATACACAGGGTAATGGTGCTCTCACACACACTACTGGGTATACACAGGGTAATGGTGCTCTCACACACACACTACTGGTTATACACAGGGTAATGGTGCTCTCACACACACACACACACACTACTGGGTATACACAGGGTAATGGTGCTCTCACACACACTACTGGGTATACACAGGGTAATGGTGCTCTCACACACACACTACTGGGTATACACAGGGTAATGGTGCTCTCACACACACACACACTACTGGGTATACACAGGGTAATGGTGCTCTCACACACACACTACTGGGTATACACAGGGTAATGGTGCTCTCACACACACACACTACTGGGTATACACAGGGTAATGGTGCTCTCACACACACACACACACACTACTGGGTATACACAGGGTAATGGTGCTCTCACACACACACTGCTGGTATACACAGGGTAATGGTGCTCTCACACACACACACACTACTGGGTATACACAGGGTAATGGTGCTCTCACACACACACTACTGGGTATACACAGGGTAATGGTGCTCTCACACACACACTACTGGGTATACACAGGGTAATGGTGCTCTCACACACACACACACTACTGGGTATACACAGGGTAATGGTGCTCTCACACACACACACACACACTACTGGGTATACACAGGTAATGGTGCTCACACACACCACACACTACTGGGTATACACAGGGTAAGGGTGCTCTCACACACACACACCACTAACTGGGTAAACACAGGGTAATGGTGCTCTCTCACACACACACACACTACTCGGGTATAACGACAGGGTAATGGTGCTCTCACCAACCACAACACTACTGGGTATACACCAGGGGGTAATGGTGCTCCTCTCCACACACACACATACTGGTTATACAACCAGGGTAATGGTGCTCTCACACACACAACACACTACTGGTTTTCCACAGGGTAATGGTGCTCTCTCACAACACACACACACCACTGGGTAATACACAGGGTAATGGTGCTCTCACACACACACACTACTGGATACACAGTGTACATGGTGCTACTCTCACACACACACACACTACTGGTTATACACAGGGTAATGGTGCTCTCACACACACACACACTACTGGGTATACACAGGGTAATGGTGCTCTCTCACACACACACACACACTACTGGGTATACACAGGGTAATGGTGCTCTCACACCCACACACACATATGGGATATACACAGGGTAATGGTGCTTCACACACACACACTACTGGGTATACACAGGGTAATGGTGCTCTCACACACACACACACTACTGGGTATACACAGGGTAATGGTGCTCACACACACACTACTGGGTATACACAGGGTAATGGTGCTCTCACACACACACACACTACTGGGTATACAGGGTAATGGTGCTCTCACACACACACACACACACTACTGGGTATACACAGGGTAATGGTGCTCACACACACACACACTACTGGGTATACACAGGGTAATGGTGCTCTCTCACACACACACACTACTGGGTATACACAGGGTAATGGTGCTCTCACACACACACACACTACTGGGTATACACAGGGTAATGGTGCTCTCACACACACACTACTGGGTATACAGGGTAATGGTGCTCTCTCACACACACACACACTAGGGTATACACAGGGTAATGGTGCTCTCACACACACACTACTGGGTATACACAGGGTAATGGTGCTCTCACACACACACACACACACTACTGGGTATACACAGGGTAATGGTGCTCTCTCACACACACACACTACTGGGTATACACAGGGTAATGGTGTCTCTCACACACACAACTACTGGGTATACACAGGGTAATGGTGCTCTCACACACACACACTACTGGGTATACACAGGGTAATGGTGCTCTCACACACACACACACTACTGGGTATACAAGGGTAATGGTGCTCTCACACAACACACTCCTGGTATACACAGGGTAATGGTGCTCTCACACACACACACACTACTGGGTATACACAGGGTAATGGTGCTCTCACACACACACACACACTACTGGGTATACACAGGGTAATGGTGCTCTCACACACACACACACTACTGGGTATACACAGGGTAATGGTGCTCACACACACACACACTACTGGGTATACACAGGGTAAGGTGCTCTCTCACACACACACACTACTGGGTATACACAGGGTAATGGTGCTCTCTCACACACACACACTACTGGGTATACACAGGGTAATGGTGCTCTCACACACACACATTACTGGGTATACACAGGGTAATGGTGCTCTCACACACACACTACTGGGTATACACAGGGTAATGGTGCTCTCACACACACACACACTACTGGGTATACACAGGGTAATGGTGCTCACACACACACACACACTACTGGGTATACATAGGGTAATGGTGCTCTCACACACACTACTGGGTATACACAGGGTAATGGTGCTCTCACACACACACACTACTGGGTATACACAGGGTAATGGTGCTCTCACACACACACACACACTACTGGGTATACACAGGGTAATGGTGCTCTCACACACTACTGGGTATACACAGGGTAATGGTGCTCTCACACACACACTACTGGGTATATACAGGGTAATGGTGCTCTCACACACACACACACACTACTGGGTATACACAGGGTAATGGTGCTCTCACACACTACTGGGTATACACAGGGTAATGGTGCTCTCACACACACACTACTGGGTATACACAGGGTAATGGTGCTCTCTCACACACACACACACACACACACTATGGGTATACACAGGGTAATGGTCTCTCACACACACTACTGGGTATACACAGGGTAATGGTGCTTCACACACACACACTACTGGGTATACACAGGGTAATGGTGCTCTCACACACACACACACACTACTGGGTATACACAGGGTAATGGTGCTCTCACACACACACACTACTGGGTATACACAGGGTAATGGTGCTCTTACACACACACACACACACACACACACACTACTGGGTATACACAGGGTATGGTACTCTCTCACACACCACACATACTGGTATACACAGGGTAATGGTGCTCTCACAACACACACTACTGGGTATACACAGGGTAATGGTGCTCTCACACCACACACACTACTGGTTATACAGGGTAATGGTGCTCTCACACACACACTACTGGGTATACACAGGGTAATGGTGCTCACACACACACTCTACTGGGTATACACAGGGTAATGGTGCTCACACACACACATACTGGGTATACACAGGGTAATGGTGCTCTCTCACACACACACTACTGGGTATACACAGGGTAATGGTGCTCTCTCACACACACACTACTGGGTATACACAGGGTAAGGGGCTCTCTCTCACACACACACACACTACTGGGTATACACAGGGTAATGGGCTCTCTCACACACACACTACTGGGTATACACAGGGTAATGGGGCTCTCTCTCTCACACACACACTACTGGGTATCACAGGGTAATGGGGCTCTCACCACACACACACTACTGGGTATACACAGGGTAATGGTGCTCTCACACACACACACACACACTACTGGGTATACACAGGGTATGGTGCTCTCACACACACACACACACACACACACTACTGGGTATACACAGGGTAATGGTGCTCTCACACACACACACTACTGGGTATACACAGGGTAATGGTGCTCTCACACACACACACACTACTGGTTATACACAGGGTAATGGTGCTCTCACACACACACACACTACTGGGTATACACATGGTAATGGTGCTCTCACACACACACACACACTACTGGGTATACAGGCAGGGTAATGGTGCTCACACAACAAACACACACACTACTGGGTATACACAGGTAATGGTGCTCTCACACACACACACACACTACTGGGTATACACAGGGTAATGGTGCTCACTCACACACTCACACACTCTACTGGGTATACACAGGGTAATGGTGCTCTCACACACACACACACTACTGGGGTATACAGCAGGGTAAATGTGCTCTCTCGCACACACACCACATCTACTGGGTATACACAGGGGTAATGGTGCTCTCTCCTCACAACACACACTACTGGGTATACACAGGGTAATGGTGCTCTCTCACACACACACTACTGGGTATACACAGGGTAATGGTGCTCTCACACACACACACACTACTGGGTATACACAGGGTAATGGTGCTCTCTCTCTCACACACACACACACACACACACACACACTACTGGGTATACACAGGGTAATGGTGCTCTCACACACACACTACTGGGTATACACAGGGTAATGGTTCTCTCACACACACACTACTGGGTATACACAGGGTAATGGTGCTCTTACACACACACACACACACACACACACTATTGGGTATACACAGGGTAATGGTGCTCTCACACACACACACACTACTGGGTATACACAGGGTAATGGTGCTCTCACACACACACACACACTACTGGGTATACACAGGGTAATGGTGCTCTCTCACACACACACACACTACTGGGTATACACAGGGTAATGGTGCTCTCTCTCTCACACACACTACTGGGTATACACAGGGTAATGGTGCTCTCTCACACACACACACTACTGGGTATACACAGGGTAATGGTGCTCTCTCTCTCACACACACACTACTGGGTATACACAGGGTAATGGTGCTCTCTCACACACACACACACTACTGGGTATACACAGGGTAATGGTGCTCTCTCTCACACACACACACACACACACACTACTGGGTTTACACAGGGTAATGGTGCTCTCTCACACACACACACACACACTACTGGGTATACACAGGGTAATGGTGCTCTCTCACACACACACTACTGGGTATACACAGGGTAATGGTGCTCTCTCTCACACACACACACACACACTACTGGGTATACACAGGGTAATGGTGCTCTCTCACACACACACACACACTACTGGGTATACACAGGGTAATGGTGCTCTCACAGACACTACTGGGTATACACAGGGTAATGGTGCTCTCACACACACACGCACACTACTGGGTATACACAGGGTAATGGTGCTCTCACAAACACACACACTACTGGGTATACACAGGGTAATGGTGCTCTCACACACACTACTGGGTATACACAGGGTAATGGTGCTCTCACACACACACACACACACACACTACTGGTTATACACAGGGTAATGGTGCTCTCACACACACACACACACACACACTACTGGGTATACACAGGGTAATGGTGCTCTCACACACACACACACTACTGGGTATACACAGGGTAATGGTGCTCTCACACACACACACAACTGGGTATACACAGGGTAATGGTGCTCTCACACACACACACTACTGGTTGTACACAGGGTAATGGTGCTCTCACAACACACACTACTGGGTATACACAGGGTAATGGTGCTCAACACACACACACACTACTGGGTATACACAGGGTAATGGTGCTCTCACACACACACACACTACTTGGTTATTACACAGGGTAATGGTGCTCTCACACACACACACACACATACTGGGTATACACCAGGGTAATGGTGCTCTCACACACACACTCACACTACTGGGTATACACAGGGTATGTTGCTCTCACACACACACACTACGGGTATACACAGGGTAATGGTGCTCTCACACACACACACACACTACTGGGTATACACAGGGTAATGGTGCTCTCACACACACACTACTGGGTATACACAGGGTAATGGTGCTCTCACCACACTACACTCGGGTATACACAGGGTAATGGTTGCTCTCACACACACCACACCACACACACACTACTGGGTATACACAGGGTAATGGTGCTCTCACACACACACACACACACTACTGGGTATACACAGGGTAATGGTGCTCTCTCACACACACACACACTACTGGGTATACACAGGGTAATGTGCTTCTCAACACACACACACTACTGGGTATACCACAGGGTAATGGTGCTCTCACAGCACACACACTCACAACTACTGGGTATACACAGGGTAATGGTGCCTCACAACACTCACACTACTGGGTATACACAGGGTAATGGTGCTTCTCTCACACACACACACTACTGGGTATACACAGGGTAATGGTGCTCTCTCTCACACACACACTACTGGGTATTCACAGGGTAATGGTTCTCTCTTCACACACACACACACTATCTGGGTATACACAGGGTAAAAGGTGCTCTCTCACACACACACCACACTACTGGGTATAACATCAGGGAAATGTGTGCTTCACACACACACACACACTACTGGGTATACACAGGGTAATGGTGCTCTCTCACACACACACACACTACTGGGTATACACAGGGTAATGGTGCTCTCACACACACACACACACTACTGGGTATACACAGGGTAATGGTGCTCACACACACACAACACACACTACTGGGTATACACAGGGTAATGGTGCTCACACACACACACACACTACTGGGTATACACAGGGTAATGGTGCTCTCACACACACACACACTACTGGTTATACACAGGGTAATGGTGCTCTCTCTCTCACACACACACTACTGGGTATACACAGGGTAATGGTGCTCTCTCACACACACACACACTACTGGGTATACACAGGGTAATGGTGCTCTCTCTCTCACACACACACTACTGGGTATACACAGGGTAATGGTGCTCTCTCACACACACACACATACTGGGTATTACACAGGGTAATGGTGCTCGCTCTCACACACACACACACACACACACTACTGGTATACACAGGGTAATGGTGCTCTCACTCACACACACACACTACTGGGTATACACAGGGTAATGGTGCTCTCTCACACAACACACTCTGGGTATACACAGGGTAATGGTGCTCTCTCTCACACACACACACACACACTACTGGGTATACACAGGGTAATGGTGCTCTCTCACACACAACACACACTACTGGGTT
>NC_069502.1:15802119-15856117 GCF_027579735.1 Bombina bombina | reverse complement strand
ACACACACACACACACTACTGGGTATACACAGGGTAATGGTGCTCTCTCTCACACATACACACTACTGGGTATACACAGGGTAATGGTGCTCTCACACACACACACATACTGGGTATACACAGGGTAATGGTGCTCCACACACACACTCACACACACACATACTGGGTATACACAGGGTAATGGTGCTCTCACACACACACACACTACTGGGTATACACAGGGTAATGGTGCTCACACACACACACACACACACTACTGGGTATACACAGGGTAATGGTGCTCACACACACACACACTACTGGGTATACACAGGGTAATGGTGCTCTCACACACCACACACACACTTCTGGGTATACACAGGGTAATGGTGCTCTCAACACACACACACACACTACTGGGTATACACAGGGTAATGTGCTCTCACACACACACTACTGGGTATACACAGGGTAATGGTTGCTCTCACACACCACACACACACACACTACTGGGTATACACAGGGTAATGGTGCTCTCTCACACACACACTACTGGGTATACACAGGGTAATGGTGCTCTCACACACACACACACACACTGGGTATACAAGGGTAATGGTGCTCTCACACACACACTACTGGGTATACACAGGGTATGGTGTGCTCTCACACACTCACACACTACTGGGTATACACAGGGTAATGGTGCTCTCTCTCTCACACACACACTACTGGGTATACACAGGGTAATGGTGCTCTCACACACACACACTACTGGGTATACACAGGGTAATGGTGCTCACACACACACACACACACTACTGGGTATACACAGGGTAATGGTGCTCTCACACACACCACACACACACTACTGGGTATACACAGGGTAATGGTGCTCTCACACACACACACACACTACTGGGTATACACAGGGTAATGGTGCTCTCACACACACACACTACTGGTTATACACAGGGTAATGGTGCTCTCACACACACACACACTACTGGGTATACACAGGGTAATGGTGCTCTCACACACCACACTACTGGGTATACACAGGGTAATGGTGCTCTCACACACACACACACACATACTGGGTATACACAGGGTAATGGTGCTCTCACACACACACACACTACTGGGTATACACAGGGTAATGGTGCTCTCACACACACACCACACTACTGGGTATACACAGGGTAATGGTGCTCTCTCACACACACACACTACTGGTATACACAGGGTAATGGTGCTCTCCACACACACACACATACTACTGGGTATACACAGGGTAATGGTGCTCTCTCACACACACACTATGGGTATACACAGGGTAATGGTGCTCTCACACACACACACACTACTGGGTATACACAGGGTAATGGTGCTCTCTCTCTCACACACACACTACTGGGTATACACAGGGTAATGGTGCTCTCACACACACACACACTACTGGGTATACACAGGTAATGGTGCTCTCACACACACACTACAGGCAAAACACAGGGTAATGGTGCTCTCTCACACACACACACACTACTGGGTATACACAGGGTAATGGTGCTCTCTCACACACACACACTACTGGGTATACACAGGGTAATGGTGCTCTCACACACACACACACACACACTGCTGGGTATACACAGGGTAATGGTGCTCTCACACACACACACACACTGGGTATACACAGGGTAATGGTGCTCTCACACACACACACACTACTGGGTATACACAGGGTAATGGTGCTCTCACACACACACACTGCTGGGTATACACAGGGTAATGGTGCTCTCACACACACACACACCACACACTGGGTACACAGGGTAATGGTGCTCTCACACACACCACACACACACTACTGGGTATAACAGGGTAATGGTGCTCTCACACACACACACACACTGGTATACACAGGGTAATGGTGCTCTCTCACACACACACACACTACTGGTATACACAGGGTAATGGTGCTCACACACACACACACACACACTACTGGGTATACACAGGGTAATGGTGCTCACACACACACACACACACTACTGGGTATACACAGGGTAATGGTGCTCTCACACACACACACACACTACTGGGTATACACAGGGTAATGGTGCTCTCACACACACACACTACTGGGTATACACAGGGTAATGGTGCTCTCACACACACACACTACTGGGTATACACAGGGTAATGGTGCTCTCACACACACACACACTACTGGGTATACACAGGGTAATGGTGCTCTCTCACACACACACACACTCTGGGTATACACAGGGTAATGGTGCTCTCACACACACACACACACTACTGGGTATACACAGGGTAATGGTGCTCTCTCACACACACACTACTGGGTATACACAGGGTAATGGTGCTCTCACACACACACACACACTGGTATACACAGGGTAATGGTGCTCTCACACACACACACACACTGGGTATACACAGGGTAATGGTGCTCTCACACACACACACACTACTGGGTATACACAGGGTAATGGCTCTCACACACACACACACACTACTGGGTATACACAGGGTAATGGTGCTCTCACACACACACACACTACTGGGTATACACAGGGTAATGGTGCTCTCACACACACACACTACTGGGTATACACAGGGTAATGGTGCTCTCACACACACAACACTACTGGGTATACACAGGGTAATGTGCTCTCTCACACACACACACTACTGGGTATACACAGGGTAATGGTGCTCTCACACACACACTCACTACTGGGTATACAGAGGGTAATGGTGCTCTCACACACACACACACACACACACACACACACTACTGGGTATACACAGGGTAATGGTGCTCTCACACACACACACACACTACTGGGTATACACAGGGTAATGGTGCTCTCACACACACACACACTACTGGGTATACACAGGGTAATGGTGCTCTCACACACACACACACTACTGGGTATACACAGGGTAATGGTGCTCTCACACACACACACTACTGGGTATACACAGGGTAATGGTGCTCTCACACACACACACACTACTGGGTATACACAGGGTAATGGTGCTCTCACACACACACACACACTACTGGGTATACACAGGGTAATGGTGCTCTCTCACACACACACACTACTGGGTATACACAGGGTAATGGTGCTCTCACACACACACACACACTACTGGGTATACACAGGGTAATGGTGCTCTCACACACACACACACTCACTACTGGGTATACACAGGGTAATGGTGCTCCACACACACACACACACACACACTACTGGGTATACACAGGTAATGGTGCTCTCACACACACACACACTACTTGGGTATACACAGGGTAATGGTGCTCTCACACACACACACACTACTGGGTATACACAGGGTAATGGTGCTCTCACACACACACACTACTGGGTATACACAGGGTAATGGTGCTCTCACACACACACACTACTGGGTATACACAGGGTAATGGTGCTCTCACACACACACACTACTGGGTATACACAGGGTAATGGTGCTCTCTCTCTCACACACACACTACTGGGTATACACAGGGTAATGGTGCTCTCACACACACACACACTACTGGGTATACACAGGGTAATGGTGCTCTCACACACACACACACTACTGGGTATACACAGGGTAATGGTGCTCTCACACACACACACACACTACTGGGTATACACAGGGTAATGGTGCTCTCACACACACACACACACTACTGGGTATACACAGGGTAATGGTGCTCTCACACACACACACACTACTGGGTATACACAGGGTAATGGTGCTCTCACACACACACACACACACTACTGGGTATACACAGGGTAATGGTGCTCTCACACACACACACACACACTACTGGGTATACACAGGGTAATGGTGCTCTCAACACACACACACACACTACTGGGTATACACAGGGTAATGGTGCTCTCACACACACACACTACTGGGTATACACAGGGTAATGGTGCTCTCAACACACACACACACTACTGGGTATACACAGGGTAATGGTGCTCTCACACACACACACACTACTGGGTATACACAGGGTAATGGTGCTCTCACACACACACACACTACTGGGTATACACAGGGTAATGGTGCTCTCAACACACACTACACTACTGGGTATACACAGGGTAATGGTGCTCTCTCACACACACACACTACTGGGTATACACAGGGTAATGGTGCTCACTCACACACACACTACTGGGTATACACAGGGTAATGGTGCTCTCACACACACACACTACTGGGTATACACAGGGTAATGGTGCTCTCACACACACACACACACTACTGGGTATACACAGGGTAATGGTGCTCTCACACACACACACACTACTGGGTATACACAGGGTAATGGTGCTCTCACACACACACTACTGGGTATACACAGGGTAATGGTGCTCTCACACACACACACACACTACTGGGTATACACAGGGTAATGGTGCTCTCTCACACACACACACTACTGGGTATACACAGGGTAATGGTGCTCTCACACACACACACACACACTGCTGGGTATACACAGGGTAATGGTGCTCTCACACACACACACACACACACACACTACTGGGTATACACAGGGTAATGGTGCTCTCACACACACACACACTACTGGGTATACACAGGGTAATGGTGCTCTCACACACACACACACTACTGGGTATACACAGGGTAATGGTGCTCTCACACACACACTCACTACTGGGTATACACAGGGTAATGGTGCTCTCACACACACACACACTCACACACACACTACTGGGTATACACAGGGTAATGGTGCTCTCACACACACACACACACTACTGGGTATACACAGGGTAATGGTGCTCTCACACACACACACACTACTGGGTATACACAGGGTAATGGTGCTCTCACACACACACATACACTACAGGGTATACACAGGTAATGGTGCTCTCACACACACACACACTACTGGGTATACACAGGGTAATGGTGCTCTCACACACACACACACACACTACTGGGTATACACAGGGTAATGGTGCTCACTCACACACACACACTACTGGGTATACACAGGGTAATGGTGCTCTCACACACACACACTACTGGTTATACAGGGTAATGGTGCTCTCACACACACACACTACTGGGTATACACAGGGTAATGGTGCTCTCACACACACACACACACTACTGGGTATACACAGGGTAATGGTGCTCTCACCACACCACAACACACTACTGGGTATACACAGGGTAATGGTGCTCTCACACTCACACACACACTACTGGGTATACACAGGGTAATGGTGCTCTCACACACACACACACTACTGGGTATACACAGGGTAATGGTGCTCTCACACACACACTACTGGTATACACAGGGTAATGGTGCTCACACACACACACACACACACTGGGTATACACAGGGTAATGGTGCTCTCACACACACACACACACACTACTGGGTATACACAGGGTAATGGTGCTCTCACACACACACACACTACTGGGTATACACAGGGTAATGGTGCTCTCACACACACACACACACTACTGGGTATACACAGGGTAATGGTGCTCTCTCACACACACACACACACTACTGGGTATACACAGGGTAATGGTGCTCACACACACACACACACTACTGGGTATACACAGGGTAATGGTGCTCTCACACACACACACACACACTACTGGGTATACACAGGGTAATGGTGCTCTCACACACACACACTACTGGGTATACACAGGGTAATGGTGCTCTCTCTCACACACACACACACTACTGGGTATACACAGGGTAATGGTGCTCTCACACACACACACACACTACTGGGTATACACAGGGTAATGGTGCTCTCACACACACACACTACTGGGTATACACAGGGTAATGGTGCTCTCACACACAACACACACACACTACTGGGTATACACAGGGTAATGGTGCTCTCACACACACACACTACTGGGTATACACAGGGTAATGGTGCTCTCACACACACACACACTACTGGGTATACACAGGGTAATGGTGCTCTCACACACACACACACTACTGGGTATACACAGGGTAATGGTGCTCTCACACACACACACACACACTACTGGGTATACACAGGGTTATGGTGCTCTCACACACACACACACACTACTGGGTATACACAGGGTAATGGTGCTCTCTCACACACACTACTGGGTATACACAGGGTAATGGTGCTCTCTCACACACACACACTACTGGGTATACACAGGGTAATGGTGCTCTCACTCACACACACACACACACACTACTGGGTATACACAGGGTAATGGTGCTCTCACACACACACACACTACTGGGTATACACAGGGTAATGGTGCTCTCACAACACACACTACTGGGTATACACAGGGTAATGGTGCTCTCACACACACACACACACTACTGGGTATACACAGGGTAATGGTGCTCTCACACACACACACACACTACTGGGTATACACAGGGTAATGGTGCTCTCTCACACACACACACACACTACTGGGTATACACAGGGTAATGGTGCTCTCTCACACACACACACACTACTGGGTATACACAGGGTAATGGTGCTCTCACACACACACACACACACAAATGTGTATACACAGGGTAATGGTGCTCTCACACACACACACACACACTGGGTATACACAGGGTAATGGTGCTCTCACACACACACACACTACTGGGTATACACAGGGTAATGGTGCTCTCACACACACACACACTACGGGTATACACAGGGTAATGGTGCTCTCACACACACACTCACTACGGGTATACACAGGGTAATGGTGCTCTCACACACACACACACACACACACAACTGGGTATACACAGGGTAATGGTGCTCTCACACACACACTACTGGGTATACACAGGGTAATGGTGCTCTCACACACACACACTACTGGGTATACACAGGGTAATGGTGCTCTCACACACACACACACTACTGGGTATACACAGGGTAATGGTGCTCTCACACAACACACATACTCTACTGGGTATACACAGGGTAATGGTGCTCTCACACACACACACACTACTGGGTATACACAGGGTAATGGTGCTCACACACACACACACTACTGGGTATACACAGGGTAATGGTGCTCACACACACACACACTACTGGGTATACACAGGGTAATGGTGCTCTCACACACACACACACTACTGGGTATACACAGGGTAATGGTGCTCTCACACACACACACTACTGGGTATACACAGGGTAATGGTGCTCTCACACACACACACACACACTACTGGGTATACACAGGGTAATGGTGCTCTCACACACACACACACACTACTGGGTATACACAGGGTAATGGTGCTCTCACACTCACACACACACTACTGGGTATACACAGGGTAATGGTGCTCTCACACACACACACTACTGGGTATACACAGGGTAATGGTGCTCTCACACACACACTACTGGTTATACACAGGGTAATGGTGCTCTCACACACACACACACACACTACTGGGTATACACAGGGTAATGGTGCTCTCACACACACACACACACACACTACTGGGTATACACAGGGTAATGGTGCTCTCACACACACACTACTGGGTATACACAGGGTAATGGTGCTCACACACACACACACTACTGGGTATACACAGGGTAATGGTGCTCACACACACACACACACTACTGGGTATACACAGGGTAATGGTGCTCACACACACACACACACTACTGGGTATACACAGGGTAATGGTGCTCTCTCACACACACACACACACACTACTGGGTATACACAGGGTAATGGTGCTCTCACACACACACACACTACTGGGTATACACAGGGTAATGGTGCTCTCACACACACACACTACTGGGTATACACAGGGTAATGGTGCTCTCTCACACACACACACTACTGGGTATACACAGGGTAATGGTGCTCTCTCACACACACACACTACTGGGTATACACAGGGTAATGGTGCTCTCACACACACACACACTACTGGGTATACACAGGGTAATGGTGCTCTCTCACACACACACACTACTGGGTATACACAGGGTAATGGTGCTCTCTCACACACACACACTACTGGGTATACACAGGGTAATGGTGCTCTCACACACACACACACTACTGGGTATACACAGGGTAATGGTGCTCTCACACACACACACACACTACTGGGTATACACAGGGTAATGGTGCTCTCTCACACACACACACTACTGGGTATACACAGGGTAATGGTGCTCTCACACACACACTCACTACTGGGTATACAGAGGGTAATGGTGCTCTCTCACACACACACACACACACTACTGGGTATACACAGGGTAATGGTGCTCTCACACACACACACACTACTGGGTATACACAGGGTAATGGTGCTCTCACACACACACTACTGGGTATACACAGGGTAATGGTGCTCTCACACACACACTCACTACTGGGTATACAGAGGGTAATGGTGCTCTCACACACACACACACACACACTACTGGGTATACACAGGGTAATGGTGCTCTCACACACACACACACACACACTACTGGGTATACACAGGGTAATGGTGCTCTCACACACACACACACACTACTGGGTATACACGGGTAATGGTGCTCTCACACACACACACACTACTGGGTATACACAGGGTAATGGTGCTCTCACACACACACACACTACTGGGTATACACAGGGTAATGGTGCTCTCTCTCTCACACACACACACTACTGGGTATACACAGGGTAATGGTGCTCTCTCTCACACACACACTACTGGGTATACACAGGGTAATGGTGCTCTCTCTCACACACACACACACTACTGGGTATACACAGGGTAATGGTGCTCTCTCTCACACACACACACACACATGGGTATACACAGGGTAATGGTGCTCTCACACACACACACACACTACTGGGTATACACAGGGTAATGGTGCTCTCTCTCACACACACACACACACTACTGGGTATACACAGGGTAATGGTGCTCTCACACACACACACACACTACTGGGTATACACAGGGTAATGGTGCTCTCTCTCACACACACACACACACTACTGGGTATACACAGGGTAATGGTGCTCTCTCACACACACACACACTACTGGGTATACACAGGGTAATGGTGCTCTCACACACACACACTACTGGGTATACACAGGGTAATGGTGCTCTCACACACACACACACACTACTGGGTATACACAGGGTAATGGTGCTCTCTCACACACACACACACACACTGGGTATACACAGGGTAATGGTGCTCACACACACACACACACACTACTGGGTATACACAGGGTAATGGTGCTCTCTCACACACACACACACACACTACTGGGTATACACAGGGTAATGGTGCTCTCACACACACACACTACTGGGTATACACAGGGTAATGGTGCTCTCACACACACACACTACTGGGTATACACAGGGTAATGGTGCTCTCTCACACACACACACACACTACTGGGTATACACAGGGTAATGGTGCTCTCACACACACACACTACTGGGTATACACAGGGTAATGGTGCTCTCACACACACACACACACACTACTGGGTATACACAGGGTAATGGTGCTCTCTCACACACACACACTACTGGGTATACACAGGGTAATGGTGCTCTCTCACACACACACACACTACTGGGTATACACAGGGTAATGGTGCTCTCTCACACACACACACTACTGGGTATACACAGGGTAATGGTGCTCTCTCTCACACACACACACTACTGGGTATACACAGGGTAATGGTGCTCTCACACACACACACACACACACTACGGGTATAACAGGGTAATGGTGCTCTCTCACACACACACACACACTACTGGGTATACACAGGGTAATGGTGCTCTCACACACACACACTACTGGGTATACACAGGGTAATGGTGCTCTCACACACACACACACACTACTGGGTATACACAGGGTAATGGTGCTCTCTCACACACACACACTACTGGGTATACACAGGGTAATGGTGCTCTCACACACACACACACTACTGGGTATACACAGGGTAATGGTGCTCTCACACACACACACACACTACTGGGTATACACAGGGTAATGGTGCTCTCACACACACACACACTACTGGGTATACACAGGGTAATGGTGCTCTCACACACACACACTACTGGGTATACACAGGGTAATGGTGCTCTCACACACACACTACTGGGTATACACAGGGTAATGGTGCTCTCACACACACACACACTACTGGGTATACACAGGGTAATGGTGCTCTCTCACACACACACACTACTGGGTATACACAGGGTAATGGTGCTCTCACACACACACACTCACTACTGGGTATACACAGGGTAATGGTGCTCTCACACACACACACACACACTACTGGGTATACACAGGGTAATGGTGCTCTCACACACACACACACACACACACACACTACTGGGTATACACAGGGTAATGGTGCTCTCACACACACACACACACTACTGGGTATACACAGGGTAATGGTGCTCTCACACACACACACTACTGGGTATACACAGGGTAATGGTGCTCTCACACACACACACACACAGGGTATACACAGGGTAATGGTGCTCTCTCTCACACACACACACTACTGGGTATACACAGGGTAATGGTGCTCTCACACACACACACTACTGGGTATACACAGGGTAATGGTGCTCTCACACACACACACACACTACTGGGTATACACAGGGTAATGGTGCTCTCACACACACACTACTGGGTATACACAGGGTAATGGTGCTCTCACACACACACTACTGGGTATACACAGGGTAATGGTGCTCTCTCACACACACACACACACTAATGGGTATACACAGGGTAATGGTGCTCTCTCTCACACACACACACACACACACTACTGGGTATACACAGGGTAATGGTGCTCTCACACACACACACACACTACTGGGTATACACAGGGTAATGGTGCTCTCTCACACACACACACACTACTGGGTATACACAGGGTAATGGTGCTCACACACACACACTACTGGGTATACACAGGGTAATGGTGCTCTCACACACACACACACTACTGGGTATACACAGGGTAATGGTGCTCTCACACACACACACACACTACTGGGTATACACAGGGTAATGGTGCTCTCACACACACACACACACACTGGGTATACACAGGGTAATGGTGCTCTCACACACACACACACACTACTGGGTATACACAGGGTAATGGTGCTCTCACACACACACACACACTACTGGGTATACACAGGGTAATGGTGCTCTCACACACACACACTACTGGGTATACACAGGGTAATGGTGCTCTCACACACACACACACTACTGGGTATACACAGGGTAATGGTGCTCTCTCACACACACACACTACTGGGTATACACAGGGTAATGGTGCTCTCACACACACACACACACACATACTGGGTATACACAGGGTAATGGTGCTCTCACACACACACACTACTGGGTATACACAGGGTAATGGTGCTCTCACACACACACACACACTACTGGGTATACACAGGGTAATGGTGCTCTCTCACACACACACACACTACTGGGTATACACAGGGTAATGGTGCTCTCACACACACACTCACTACTGGGTATACAGAGGGTAATGGTGCTCTCACACACACACACACACTACTGGGTATACACAGGGTAATGGTGCTCTCTCTCACACACACACACACACTACTGGGTATACACAGGGTAATGGTGCTCTCTCACACACACACACTACTGGGTAATAACACAGGGTAATGGTGCTCTCTCACACACACACACTACTGGGTATACACAGGGTAATGGTGCTCTCACACACACACACACACACTGGGTATACACAGGGTAATGGTGCTCTCACACACACACTACTGGGTATACACAGGGTAATGGTGCTCACACACACACACACTACTGGGTATACACAGGGTAATGGTGCTCTCTCACACACACACACACACTACTGGGTATACACAGGGTAATGGTGCTCACACACACACACACACTACTGGGTATACACAGGGTAATGGTGCTCTCACACACACACACTACTGGGTATACACAGGGTAATGGTGCTCACACACACACACACACTACTGGGTATACACAGGGTAATGGTGCTCTCACACACACACACACTACTGGTATACACAGGGTAATGTTGCTCCACACACACTACACACTCTACTGGGTATACACAGGTGTAATGGTGCTCTCACACACACACATACGACTACAGGGTATCTACTACAGGGTTAATGGTGCTCCGTCAACCACACACACTACACTACTGGGTAATACAAGGGTAATGGAGGCTATCTCACACACACACACACACTCACTGGGTAATCACAGCAGGGTAATGGTGCTTCCTCACACACACACACACTACTGGGTATACACAGGGTAATGGTGCTCTCACACACACACCCTACGTGGGTCTACCAGGGTAATGGTGTCTCTCACACACACACACACCCACTACTGGGTATACACAGGGTAATGGTGCTCTCTCTCACACATACACACTACTGGGTATACACAGGGTAATGGTGCTCTCTCACACACACACACACACTACTGGGTATACACAGGGTAATGGTGCTCTCACACACACACACACACACACTACTGGGTATACACAGGGTAATGGTGCTCTCACACACACACACACTACTGGGTATACACAGGGTAATGGTGATCACACACACACACACACACTACTGGGTATACACAGGGTAATGGTGCATCTCTCACACACACACCACTACTGGGTATACACAGGGTAATGGTGCTCTCACACACACACACACACACTACTGGGTATACACAGGGTAATGGTGCTCTCTCACACACACACACACTACTGGGTATACACAGGGTAATGGTGCTCTCACACACACACTACTGGGTATACACAGGGTAATGGTGCTCTCACACACACACACACACACACTACTGGGTATACACAGGGTAATGGTGCTCTCACACACACACACACACACTGGGTATACACAGGGTAATGGTGCTCTCACACACACACTACTGGGTATACACAGGGTAATGGTGCTCTCACACACACACACACACACTACTGGGTATACACAGGGTAATGGTGCTCTCACACACACACACACACACACACTACTGGGTATACACAGGGTAATGGTGCTCTCACACACACACACTACTGGGTATACACAGGGTAATGGTGCTCTCACACACACACACACACACACACACACTACTGGGTATACACAGGGTAATGGTGCTCTCACACACACACACTACTGGGTATACACAGGGTAATGGTGCTCTCTCACACACACACACTACTGGGTATACACAGGGTAATGGTGCTCTCACACACACACACACTACTGGGTATACACAGGGTAATGGTGCTCTCACACACACACACTACTGGGTATACACAGGGTAATGGTGCTCTCACACACACACTACTGGGTATACACAGGGTAATGGTGCTCTCACACACACACACTACTGGGTATACACAGGGTAATGGTGCTCTCACACACACACACACACACTACTGGGTATACACAGGGTAATGGTGCTCTCACACACACACACTACTGGGTATACACAGGGTAATGGTGCTCTCACACACACACACACTACTGGGTATACACAGGGTAATGGTGCTCTCACACACACACTACTGGTTATACAGGGTAATGGGGTCACACAACATAATGGGTATACACAGGGGAATGGTGCTCTCTCACACACACACTCACACACACTACTGGGTATACACAGGGTAATGGTGCTCTCACACACACACACTACTGGGGTATACACAGGGTAATGGTGCTCTCACACACACACACTACTGGTTATACACAGGGTAATGGTGCTCACACACACACACACACTACTGGGTATACACAGGGTAATGGTGCTCTCACACACCACACACGACTGGGTATACACAGGGTAATGGGTGCTCTCTCTCTCACACACACTACTGGGTAGTACACAGGGTAATGGTGCCTCACACACACACACACACTACTGGTATACACAGGGTAATGGTGCTCTCTCACACACACACACTACTGGGTATACACAGGGTAATGGTGCTCTCTCACACCACACACACTACTGGGTATACACAGGGTAATGGTGCTCTCACACACACATACACTACTGGGTATACACAGGGTAATTGTGCTCTCACACACACACACACACTACTGGGTATACACAGGGTAATGGTGCTCTCACACACACACACACTACTGGGTATACACAGGGTAATGGTGCTCTCACACACACACACACACACTACTGGGTATACACAGGGTAATGGTGCTCTCACACACACACTACTGGGTATACACAGGGTAATGGTGCTCTCACACACACACACACTACTGGGTATACACAGGGTAATGGTGCTCTCTCACACACACACACTACTGGGTATACACAGGGTAATGGTGCTCTCACACACACACTCACTACTGGGTATACACAGGGTAATGGTGCTCTCACACACACACACACACACTACTGGGTATACACAGGGTAATGGTGCTCTCACACACACACACACACAATCTGGGTATAACACAGGGTAATGGTGCTCTCACACACACACACACACTACTGGGTATACACAGGGTAATGGTGCTCTCACACACACACACACACACTACTGGGTATACACAGGGTAATGGTGCTCTCACACACACACACACTACTGGGTATACACAGGGTAATGGTGCTCTCACACACACACACACTACTGGGTATACACAGGGTAATGGTGCTCTCTCTCACACACACACACTACTGGGTATACACAGGGTAATGGTGCTCTCTCTCTCACACACACACTACTGGGTATACACAGGGTAATGGTGCTCTCACACACACACACACACTACTGGGTATACACAGGGTAATGGTGCTCTCTCACACACACACTACTGGGTATACACAGGGTAATGGTGCTCTCACACACACACTACTGGGTATACACAGGGTAATGGTGCTCTCTCACACACACACACACACTACTGGGTATACACAGGGTAATGGTGCTCTCTCTCACACACACACACACACTACTGGGTATACACAGGGTAATGGTGCTCTCACACACACACACACACTACTGGGTATACACAGGGTAATGGTGCTCTCTCTCACACACACACACACACACTACTGGGTATACACAGGGTAATGGTGCTCTCACACACACACACACACACTACTGGGTATACACAGGGTAATGGTGCTCACACACACACACTACTGGGTATACACAGGGTAATGGTGCTCTCACACACACACACTACTGGGTATACACAGGGTAATGGTGCTCTCACACACACACACACACTACTGGGTATACACAGGGTAATGGTGCTCTCACACACACACACACACTACTGGGTATACACAGGGTAATGGTGCTCTCTCACACACACACACACACTACTGGGTATACACAGGGTAATGGTGCTCTCTCACACACACACACACACTACTGGGTATACACAGGGTAATGGTGCTCTCACACACACACACTACTGGGTATACACAGGGTAATGGTGCTCTCACACACACACACACACACACTACTGGGTATACACAGGGTAATGGTGCTCTCTCACACACACACACTACTGGGTATACACAGGGTAATGGTGCTCTCACACACACACACACACACACACACTACTGGGTATACACAGGGTAATGGTGCTCTCACACACACACACTACTGGGTATACACAGGGTAATGGTGCTCTCACACACACACACACACACTACTGGGTATACACAGGGTAATGGTGCTCTCTCACACACACACACTACTGGGTATACACAGGGTAATGGTGCTCTCACACACACACTCACTACTGGGTATACAGAGGGTAATGGTGCTCTCTCACACACACACACACATACACTACTGGGTATACACAGGGTAATGGTGCTCTCTCTCACACACACACACACACTACTGGGTATACACAGGGTAATGGTGCTCTCACACACACACTACTGGGTATACACAGGGTAATGGTGCTCTCTCACACACACACTACTGGGTATACACAGGGTAATGGTGCTCTCACACACACACACACACACTACTGGGTATACACAGGGTAATGGTGCTCTCACAGACACTACTGGGTATACACAGGGTAATGGTGCTCACACACACACACACTACTGGGTATACACAGGGTAATGGTGCTCTCACACACACACACACACTACTGGGTATACACAGGGTAATGGTGCTCACACACACACACACACTACTGGGTATACACAGGGTAATGGTGCTCTCACACACACACACTACTGGGTATACACAGGGTAATGGTGCTCTCACACACACACACACTACTGGGTATACACAGGGTAATGGTGCTCTCACACACACACACACTACTGGGTATACACAGGGTAATGGTGCTCACACACACACACACACACTACTGGGTATACACAGGGTAATGGTGCTCACACACACACACACACTACTGGGTATACACAGGGTAATGGTGCTCTTACACACACACACTACTGGGTATACACAGGGTAATGGGGCTCTCTCACACACACACACTACTGGGTATACACAGGGTAATGGTGCTCTCTCACACACACACACTACTGGGTATACACAGGGTAATGGTGCTCTCTCACACACACACACTACTGGGTATACACAGGGTAATGGTGCTCTCACACACACACACACACTACTGGGTATACACAGGGTAATGGTGCTCTCTCTCACACATACACACTACTGGGTATACACAGGGTAATGGTGCTCTCACACACACACACACACTACTGGGTATACACAGGGTAATGGTGCTCTCACACACACACACACACACACACACTACTGGGTATACACAGGGTAATGGTGCTCTCACACACACACACACACTACTGGGTATACACAGGGTAATGGTGCTCTCACACACACACACACACACTTCTGAGTATACACAGGGTAATGGTGCTCTCTCACACACACACACTACTGGGTATACACAGGGTAATGGTGCTCTCACACACACACACACACACACACTACTGGGTATACACAGGGTAATGGTGCTCTCTCACACACACACACACACTACTGGGTATACACAGGGTAATGGTGCTCTCACACACACACACTACTGGGTATACACAGGGTAATGGTGCTCTCACACACACACACACACACACACTACTGGGTATACACAGGGTAATGGTGCTCTCACACACACACACACACACACTACTGGGTATACACAGGGTAATGGTGCTCTCACACACACACTACTGGGTATACACAGGGTAATGGTGCTCTCACACACACACACACACACTACTGGGTATACAGAGGGTAATGGTACTCTCACACACACACACACACACACACACTACTGGGTATACACAGGGTAATGGTGCTCTCACACACACACACTACTGGGTATACACAGGGTAATGGTGCTCTCACACACACACACACACACACACACACACTACTGGGTATACACAGGGTAATGGTGCTCTCACACACACACACACTACTGGGTATACACAGGGTAATGGTGCTCTCTCACACACACACACTACTGGGTATACACAGGGTAATGGTGCTCTCACACACACACACTACTGGGTATACACAGGGTAATGGTGCTCTCACACACACACACTACTGGTTATACACAGGGTAATGGTGCTCTCACACACACACTACTGGGTATACACAGGGTAATGGTGCTCTCACACACACACACACTACTGGTTTTACACAGGGTAATGGTGCTCACACACACACACACACTACTGGGTATACACAGGGTAATGGTGCTCTCACACACACACACTACTGGGTATACACAGGGTAATGGTGCTCTCACACACACACACACACTACTGGGTATACACAGGGTAATGGTGCTCTCACACACACACACACACACACACTACTGGGTATACACAGGGTAATGGTGCTCTCTCACACACACACACACACACACTACTGGGTATACACAGGGTAATGGTGCTCTCACACACACACACTACTGGGTATACACAGGGTAATGGTGCTCTCACACACACACTACTGGTTATACACAGGGTAATGGTGCTCACACACACACACACACTACTGGGTATACACAGGGTAATGGTGCTCTCACACACACACACACTACTGGGTATACACAGGGTAATGGTGCTCTCTCTCTCACACACACTACTGGGTATACACAGGGTAATGGTGCTCTCACACACACACACACACTACTGGGTATACACAGGGTAATGGTGCTCACACACACACACACTACTGGGTATACACAGGGTAATGGTGCTCTCACACACACACACACACACACTACTGGGTATACACAGGGTAATGGTGCTCTCTCACACACACACACGCACTACTGGGTATACACAGGGTAATGGTGCTCACACACACACACACACTACTGGGTATACACAGGGTAATGGTGCTCTCACACACACACACACTACTGGGTATACACAGGGTAATGGTGCTCTCACACACACACTACTGGGTATACACAGGGTAATGGTGCTCTCACACACACACACACACACACTACTGGGTATACACAGGACAATGGTGCTCTCACACACACACACACACTACTGGGTATACACAGGGTAATGGTGCTCTCTCTCTCACACACACTACTGGTTATACACAGGGTAATGGTGCTCACACACACACACACACTACTGGGTATACACAGGGTAATGGTGCTCTCACACACACACACACTACTGGGTATACACAGGGTAATGGTGCTCTCACACACACACACACTACTGGGTATACACAGGGTAATGGTGCTCTCTCACACACACACACTACTGGGTATACACAGGGTAATGGTGCTCTCACACACACACACACTACTGGGTATACACAGGGTAATGGTGCTCTCTCTCTCACACACACTACTGGGTATACACAGGGTAATGGTGCTCTCTCACACACACACACTACTGGTTATACACAGGGTAATGGTGCTCACACACACACACACACTACTGGGTATACACAGGGTAATGGTGCTCTCTCACACACACACACACTACTGGGTATACACAGGGTAATGGTGCTCTCTCACACACACACTACTGGTTATACACAGGGTAATGGTGCTCTCTCACACACACACACTACTGGGTATACACAGGGTAATGGTGCTCTCACACACACACACACTACTGGGTATACACAGGGTAATGGTGCTCTCTCTCTCACACACACTACTGGGTATACACAGGGTAATGGTGCTCTCTCACACACACACACACTACTGGGTATACACAGGGTAATGGTGCTCACACACACACACACTACTGGGTATACACAGGGTAATGGTGCTCTCACACACACTACTGGGTATACACAGGGTAATGGTGCTCACAGACAAACTGCTAGCGTACATGGGGCAATGATGCTCACAGTCCCGTTGCTGTACATTCTGGTGACTTTCTTGTACAAACAGTGATAAAACCACCTATCTCCTAGGCTAGTTTTCTTCTGGATTTTTTATTTATTATTGTTTTAGGGCCACATCACAAAAAAAATCCATTTTACCTGGAGGCCCAACAGGTCCCTGCTTTCCTGTAGCTCCATCCTTCCCAGAAGGTCCAGCAGATCCTTGTGGTCCTGGTGGACCTTGTTTTCCTTGTGGGCCTGGAGGACCAGGAAGTCCAGGTGGTCCTAGGATACAAACAGAGTCAATAAGGTGATGTTAATGATGTTCATTTGCTTGTTCCAGACATCATTAATTAGTTATTTGTGAGGGGATCATGTGATGAAGTTATCACTCTTACAAAATGCTAACACTGGCCTGACACTCTAGGTGATTTTCCCCAGGCTCCGGAGAGCTAACGATAAGTCAATCTTAGGGCCAGATTACATGTGATGTAGCATTTAATGCTCCTGCTAGCTCGCTAACTCCACTAGAAGTAAGCTTTTTGTAAACGTCAGGTGGCACTCTTATTACAAGTTGAAAGTTAAATGTTTTTGCTCACACACTAAACCGATGTGCTCAATAAGTCAAACTTCGAATATTGTGATCGCATTAACATATTCCCCATAGAAGTCAATAGACGTGCAAACCCGAGCTCATATTTTTAATTGCGCTAACCAAACATAAAGATATGAATATGTCAAAATCCAATGTTCTTCGCATAGAAGAATATGTTCTATTTAGTCATAAATACATATTTCTACATATATCTGATGGTATTTTGTTACATTATGTATGTATGTATGTATGATCCAAAATGAAGAGCGCACTTCAAAGGGCTTGGTTAAATACCACTTTAATGCGAACGTTTTCGAGCTTCAAAAGCTCGTCATCAGACAGGCAAAGTATTAACAATTGCACTTCCCACCACCGGACATTTATACACAACTTACGTGAACGTCACGTTCTACACAGTAGAACCACCCCCCAAGGAATGTGTGCATCCGTGTCAGCGTGCCGTCCAAAATACACAGTGAAACAAAGTAATCACCCAGTTGATACAAACTAACCTTAGTGTGTAACGGAAAAAAAACAATGTGAAATTGTAAAGAGCGGGCGAAAGTAATTAGACAGGGAACAAATACGTAAGGCTGTCATATAAGCGAGTGGGTCAGACATATCCGGCAACAGCTTGATTGCCAAGGAAACTGAACACAATGTGAGTCTGCAGGGTATGACTCGCTCGCCTACATGTCAACAAATTACAAATGATGTACAGTGACTATCAGATTGGACAATCCAACCTTCTACTGGTGCCGTATTTGTGGATACTATGGGAGACAAATAGATCATCAATTTATATTGTAGCATATCTATCTAAGATGAGCAACAAGATACCTAGCATGAGCAATTAATCAAAAATAATATATGCAGATGTATTGATTCAAAGATATAAGAAATAAGGAAAAGAAAAGGATGAAAAATAATAAAGATAAATAAAAATCAATAAAAAAGAATAGAGAATAGGGAAATAATAATAAAGGAGAAAATAAATAATATATACTGAAAAAGAATTCCACAAAGTAAGTAAGATTCATACTAGAAGAGCAAACTGCTCCTAGATTATGTCAGTTATACCGCCAAATGAATAGTGGCTCTCATTATTTGAGGATTGGTATTAAAGAAACACCTGCCAATCCAAATGAAAATTGAGTCCCTTGGGCTTTATGGTGTCCAATTTATAAGTCCACCTGGCTTCTTACTTATTATGGTCACCTCCTCTAAGAATGGGAGGGACATGGTCTATGATGGTATACTTCAAGTCAGTGACCTTGTGTTTGTGCTAAACAAAGTGCCGGGCCACGGGTTGTTCAGAACTCCCCTGTTTTAATGTTGGGCGGATAGATGAGTGATGGTTTGCCATTCCTGTCCGAAGGTCATCAGAGGTTTTGCCTACATAGTATAGACCACAAATGCAGTGTAATAAATACACAATGTAGGTCATAGTACATGTAAGGCGGTGTTTATGCTTGTATATCTGACGCCTATGTGGGTTGGTAAAGGTTGAGCCCATAATGAGTCCATTGCAGGTGACACAACCCAGGCAGCGGAACACACCAGGTTTTTTAAGGTCCAACCAGGTTGTATGTTTATAACATTCTATTGGATCCGTTTTGACAAGAAGATCTCTCAATGATCTGGACCGTCGATAGCCAATCCGTGGTGGTAACATCCATGTTAGTGGAAGGGACTTATCAGTGGTGATAATGTCCCAGTGTTTTTTGATTACCTCTGGAAAGATGTTTTTTTTCCCCAGTGTAAGTGGTGACAAATGTCATACGTGGCTCCTTGTTTTCTATAGTGCCTTCAGTTTTCTCAAGCAGGTCGAAACTTGTGGCTTGTAATAATTTCTTTGGGTATTCCCTCATCTGGAATCTTTGAACCATTTCTTGGTGTTGTTTTTCCCTGTAACATTCTTGGGTGTTGTTTCTAGCCACCCTGAGCAATTACGATTTGGGCAAAGATCTCTTGGTTGCTGGTGGATGACAGCTTGTAAAGTGTAATAAAGAGTTCCTTTATTACACTGTGACTGTAACCTGTCACCTTGCTAGTATAAATGGATGTCCAGAAAGTCAATTTGATCCTTGTTATAATACATCTTAAATTTTAGGGCTGCATTGGCCCGATTGAGCTTTTCAAGCCACTTTTCCAGATCATCCGCGGAACCTGTCCAAAACAATAGAAGATCATCTATATATCTCTTGAAAAAAATGATCTGATCATTCTTGGGTAGTTCTGTTTCAAATTCTTCAAACCAACAGAATTACTCAAGAATGATCAGATCAGCTCGAAAACGTTCACATTAAAGTGGGATTTAACCAAGCCCTTTGGAGTGCGCTCTTCATTTTGGATTATATTCGTACTTTCAGCAGCACCCAAGGTTCTACTTGATCGGTCTGGAGTGCATTCTGCTATTGAGATTATTATTATTATTATTATTATTATTAATTCCAGACAAAGTTTAACAAACAAATACAGGGGCAATTGAGGGCCCTGTTCCTGTGGGAACTTACAATCTAGATGGGTAGGAGGGTGAGAAACAGGAGGTGGGGACTGCAAAGGTGAGAATGATATTAGTGAGGAGTTAGATGGGGCAGCAGTTAGGCAAGTAGAATTCATTTGTTACTGATTTGGAGATAGGCTTCCCTGAACAAAAAGGTCTTTAGGGAGCGTTTAAAGAAGGAAAGGTTAGGGGAGAGTCTGACAGCTCTAGGAAGTGCGTTCCAGATGGTTGGTGCCGCACGAGAGAAGTCCTGTAGTCTAGCATGGGAGGAGGTGATGGGAGAAGATGCAAGGAGCAGGTCATTGTTGAATCTTAGGGGACGGGCTGGAGTATATTTGTTGATGAGTGAGGACAGGTAGGGGGGGCTGCATTGGTAAGGGCTTTGTACGTCAGGGTGAGAATTTTGAATTTAATTCTGCTGTGAAAGGGGAGCCAGTGAAGGGACTCGCAGAGATGTGCAGCAGATACAGAGTGTTGGGAGAGGTGGCTTAGCCTAGCAGAGGCATTTAGGATGGATTGAAGGTGGGAGAGAGGGAGGCCAGATAGTAGGTTATTACTGTAGTCAATTATGGAAATTACCAGGGAGTGGATTAGCTGTTTAGTAGTTTCAGCACTCAAACGGACAAAGTTTGGAGATATTGCATAGATGGTTGCAACAGGATGAAGAGAGCAATTGGTTGTGAGGTATGAAGGACAGATTGGAGTCAAGTGTAACTCCTAGGCAGCGGACTTGGGGAGATAGTGGTGTCACCAACAGTGATTTAAAAGTTAGAAACCAGGGTAGAATTAGAGGGGGGATTAGAAGGAGCTCAGTCTTGGACATGTTGATTTGTAAGTGGTGAGAGGCCATCCAAGAAGAAATGCCAGATAAGCAGACACTGATGTGAGAAAGGAGAGAGTGCAGGGGTGGATAGGTAGATCTGAGTGTCATCAGCATAGCGTAGATAGTTGATTAGCTACTGATAAGTTTACCCAGTGAGGAAGTATAAATAGAGAAGAGTAGAGGACCCAGAACAGAGCCTTGAGGTACTCTAAAGGACCTATTAGAAAGATAAGAGTGGATCCAGGAGAGGACAGTGTCAGAGAGCCCAAGGGAGCTGAGAGTCCGTAGGAGAAGGGGGTGGTCAATGGTGTCAAAGGCAGCAGACAGGTCAAGTAAGATAAGTATTGAATAGTGGCCGTTGTTTTTAGCAGAAGATCGTTTAGTAACCTTGGTGAGGGCAGTCTCAGTTGAGTGTTGGGGATGGAAGACAGATTGCAAGGAGTCAAGCAATGGGATGGAGGACAAGAAGTGGGTTAGGCAATCAAAAAACTAGTTTATCCAGGACTTTTTAAGCTAGCGGAAGTGGTGATATGGGGCAGTAGTTTGCAGGAGAATTGGGGTAGAGGAAGGGTTTTTTTGAGGATGGGGGTGACGTTTGCATGTTTGAAGGAAGATGGGAATGAACCGGTAGTAAGGGATAGGTTGAAAATGTGAGTAAGCTGGAGTGAGGGTAGAAGACAAAGAGGGTATTAGATGTGAAGGGATAGGGTCAAGTGGCAGGTAGTGAGGTGTGATGAAGACATTTGTGAACTCGCTTCATTCTCAGTGATTGGGGAGGAATGTGCTGAGAGTGGTGCAGGGGGTGGTCGGGGGTGGAGATGGAAGGTTGCAGTCTTGTGTTGGGATGTTACTTTGGATGGTAAGTGTTTTTGTTAAAAAAAGAAGTCGGCCAGGTTTTGAGCACTAAAGGCAGATGAAGGGGGTGGTGCAGGTGGATAGAGGAAAGAGTTGAAAATGCTGAAGAGACGTTTAGGTTTAAAGGAGTAGGTTTGCTTGGCTAAGTGAAGGGCAGAGGAGTAAGAATAAAGAATGAACTTATATTGGGGGAAATCTGGTTCAGAGTGGGATTTCCTACAGGCATGTTCAGGAGCATTTTTGCAGGTATTTTGTTGCTTAGAGAGCCAGGGCTGGCGCTGACAACGTGGGCTTTTTGCATATTTGGGAAGGAGCAAAAATGTCAAGTGCAGAGGAGAGAGTATTGTTATAGTTGGGGAGAGAGATATTTACAAATACACAGAACATATTCTGCTAGGTGCAGAACATTAGAATGTGCAAAACAATTTATTAAATATGAATATTGCATATAACTAATAGTTACATTGTAGCTAGCTTAGGGTTTATTTTTATTTTACAGGCAAGTTTGTATTTATTTTAACTAGGTAGAATAGTTATTAAATAGTTATTAACTATTTAATAACTACCTAGCTAAAATAAATACAAATATACCTGTAAAATAAAACCTAACCTAAGTTACACTAACACCTAACACTACACTATAATTAAATTAATTCCCTAAATTAAATACAATTAAATAAAATTAGCTAAAGTACAAAAAACAAACAAACATTAAATTACAGAAAATAATAAACAAATTACAAAATTTTTAAACTAATTACACCTAATCTAATCCCCCCAACATTAAAACCTACCACCCGCACAACCAACCCTACACTAAAACCCACCCAATAAACCCTTAAAAAAACCTAACACTAACCCCTTGAAGATCACCTTACCGGGAGAAGTCTTCATCCAACCGGGCCGAAGTCCTCAGCAAAGCCAGGAGAAGTCTTCATCCAAGCCGGGGCGAAGTGGTCCTCCAGACGGGCAGAAGTCTTCATCCAGACGGCATCTTCTATCTTCATCCATCCGGAGCGGCTCCATCTTCAAGACATACAACGCGGAATTCTATCAGCCAATCGGAATTAAGGTAGAAAAAAATCCTATTGGCTGATGGTTAGTGTTAGTTTTTTTTTAAGGGGGTATTGGGTGGGTTTTAGAGTAGGGTTGGTTGTGCGCGTGGTGGGTTTTAATGTTGGGGGGATTTGTAATTTTTTTTACAGGTAAAAGAGCTGATTACTTTAAGGCAATGCCCCGCAAAAGGCCCTTTTAAGGGCTATTTGTAATTTAGTGTAGGGTAGGGCTTTTTTATTTTGGGGGGGCTTTTTTATTTTGTTAGTGGGGTTAGTAGGTGTAATTAGTTTACAAATCTTGTAATTTTTTTTTTTTCTGTAATTTAGTGGGGGTTTTTTGTACTTTAGCTAATTTTATTTAATTGTATTTAATTTAGGAAATTAATTTAATTATCGTGTAGTGTTAGTGAAACTTAGGTTAGGTTTTATTTTACATGTCAATTTGTATTTATTTTAGCTAGGTAGTTATTAAATAGTTAATAACTATTTATTAACTAGTCTACCTAGTTAAAATAAATACAAACTTGCCTGTAAAATAAAAATAAACCCTAAGCTAGATACAATGTAACCATTAGTTATATTGTAGCTAGCTTAGGGTTTATTTTATAGGTAAGTATTTAGTTTTAAATAGGAATAATTTAGTTAATGATAGGAATATTTATTTAGATTTCTTTTAATTATATTTAAGTTAGGGAGGGTTAGGGTTAGACTTAGATTTAGGGTTTAATAACTTTAGTATAGTGGCTGCGACGTTGGGGGCGGCAGATTAGGGGTTAATAAATGTAGGTAGGTGTCGGCGATGTTAGGGACGGCAGATTAGGGGTTAATAATATTTTACTAATGTTTGTGAGGCGGGAGTGCGGTGGTTTAGGGGTTAATATATTTATTATAGTGGCGGCAATGTCCGGTTCGACAGATTAGGGGTTATTTTTTAATTTTTTTAGTGTTTGCGATGTGGGAAGGCCTCGGTTTAGGGTTTAATAGGTAGTTTATGGGTGTCAGTGCACTTTTTAGCACTTTAGTTAAGAGTTTTATGCTTTGGCGTTGTACCATAAAACTCTTAACTACTGACTTTAAAATGCGGCACCAGTCTTGACAGGAGAGGGTCTACCGCTCACTTTTTGGCAGACTCGTAATACCGGCGTTATGCAAGTCCAATTGAAAAAAGAGGATACGCAATTTACGTAAGGGGATTTGCGGTATTTAAGTCCCAAAATTGGAATCCAAGATTGAACTATAATTCTATTGGGGATCCCCTTTCTAAAGCAATGGACATCGATATAAGCACAGCAATTTGTATTTCTTTTGAAGATGCAAATATAATATTGCTTGAAAACCCAGTCACACTATTAATTGCTGTGATTCCTCTGTAACGGAGCTCAGATATAGTACTCACTATGGGGCCCATTTATCAAATTCTGTACGGAGCTTGTGGGCCGTGTTTCTGGCGAGTCTTCAGACTCGCCAGAAAAAGCAGTTATGAAGCTGCGGTCTAAAGACCACTGCTCCGTAACCCTGTCCGTCTGCTCTGAGCAGGTGGACAGGAAAAGCCGCAATTCAACCCGATCGAGTACGATCGTGTTGATTGACACCTCCCTGCTGGTGGCCGCAAGTCAGCAGGGGGCGGCGTTGTACCAGCAGCTCTTGTGCGCTGCTGGTGCAATGCTGAATACGGAGAGCGTATTGCTCTCCGCATTCAGCGAGGTCTTGCGCAAGACCTTTGATACATAGGCCCCTAAGTCTGCATAGAGCAGTATTTTTCAATATGCCAGAGATGCTCTCTTATTCTGAAAAAAGAAAAAACTAATGGTTAGATGACGAGTTTTGCAGTAAGAGGGGTGCGTTGCTAACTTGCACGTTATTGTCACCGCTCACTTACCTACAGCGCTGGTATTACAGGTTTTCAGAAACCCGGCGTTATTAGGCAAGAAGTGAGTGTAGAGCAAAATTGAGCTCCTTACCGCACTCCAATACCAGTGCTGCTTAAGTCAGCGGTGAGCTGGTTGTACGTGCTCGTGCACGATTTCCCCACAGACATCAATGGGGAGAGCCTGCTGAGAAAAAGTCTAACACCTGCCAAAAAGCAGCGTAAAACTCAGTAACGCAGCCCCATTGATTCCTATGTGGAAACACTTTTTATGTTTACACCTAACACCCTAACATGAACCCCGAGTCTAAACACCCCTAATCTTACACTTATTAACCCCTAATCTGCCACCCCCGACATCTACATTATACTTATTAACCCCTAATCTGTCGCTACGGACATCGCCACCACTATAATAAACATATTAACCCCTAAAATGCCATACTCCCGCCTCGCAAACACTAGTTAAATATTAACCCCTAATCTGCCGCCCCCAACGTCGCCGCCACTATACTATATTTATTAACCCCTAAATCTAAGTCTAACCCTAACACCTGACACAGGCCGAAACGCGTTGACCAGCATTGGTAAGCCTTATTCTATTATTTACAACATCCTTAGGACCATCTACACTATATTGTGTTTCTGTTTTTTCCACAGGTGATTGTTCGAGTTTTTTATATCTACATTTTATTTTTCATTTTTATTTTTTATTTTTCACATCCCATTCCAACACCTATTATTGAAGTCACATACGTTTGGAGACCATTAGGAGTACCACCATCAAAAGACTTTTTCTCACTTTGAAAATCTACCCTTTTTACTATTATTTTTTCATATCGTTTACAAACAACACCGTTTTTTCTGTGATATTGCCACACTGATTGCTGGTGCATCTGCACCTGTTCTGACATTTCTATCACCATCCCTCAGAGAATCGAAATTACTGGAATATATTCCCTACATTCCATAGGACTAGAGACTCTTTTTGTACACTTCGTTCTTTCTTGCACATTTTTTTGCGCATTTGACATTTTTTTGCACAATTGACATTTTTTTGGATTCCATATCGATTGGCATTGCAAGCTTTATTGTTTATCTCTGATTCTTTCACATCTATTTTTTACACCACTTCACCGTGAATTTTTTACCCTGCTTCAACCTGGATGTTTTAATAAGATTGTCTATTATTGTTTTTAAAATTGGAAATTGTTTTTGTGAAACACCTTGCTGACTAAATCGCTTATATTTAAATTTGACCTGATTTTTTACCTATTTAATAACCCAAGTTTTTTATATGATATATGTAATGTACCATGGATCCATGATAGTTTTGTATTGAACTTGTTTTTACCGTGCATTTACCTTTATTTATGTATTAAAAACACATTTTAGACCAATTTGGCTCTCCATCCAATTATACTCTAACCTAGCCTCCTTAGGGTAGGCGCCTGGGATTTTTCTTTTCATTATCTGCTTTAACCATTGGGCACCTGCTAGGAGTCCCCCTCCCTAGGCTTAGAGGTTACCATTAGGCGCTGAGGTTTTCTCTATTTTAATTGATTCTAACCCTAACACCCCCTAACTTAAATATAATTAAAATAAATCTTAATAAAACCTACTATTAATAACTAAATTCCTATTTAAAACTAAATACTTACCTATAAAATAAACCCTAAGATAGCTACAATATAAAAATAAAAAATAGTTACATTGTATTTAGCTTAGGGTTTATTTTTATTTTACAGGCAAGTTTGTATTTATTTTAACTAGGTAGAATAGTTACTAAATAGTTAATAACTATTTACTAACTACCTAGCTAAAATAAAGACAATTTTACCTGTAAAATAAAACCTAACCTAAGTTACACTAACACCTAACACTACAATTAAATAAATTACTTAAATTAAATACAATTAAATACAATTACCTAAATTACAAAAAAAAAAACTAAATTACACCAAATAAAAAGCAAATTATCAGATATTTAAACTAATTACACCTAATCTAATAGCCCTATCAAAATAAAGCCCCCCCAAAATACCCCCCCCCCGTCTAAACTACTAATAGCCCTTAAAAAGGCCTTTTGCGGGGCATTGCCCCAAAGAAATTGGCTCTTTTACCTTGGGCATTTAGCTATATTGCGGCCCAAAGCCCTAACCTAAAAATAAAACCCACCCAATAAACCCTTAAAAAATCCTAACACTAAACCCTGAAAATCCACTTACAGTTTTGAAGATCCGTCATCAATCCTCAACGAAGCCAGGAGAAGTCCTCATCGAAGTGGCAAGAAATCATCAACGAAGCCGGGAGAAGTCTTCATCCAATCCGGGAGAAGTGGTCCTCCAGATGGGCAGAATCAGCCAATAGAATGCGAGCTCAATACTTTTGGTTGATTGGATCAGCCAATAGGATTGAAGTTCAATCCTATTGGCTGATTGCATCTGCCAATAGGATTTTTTCAACCTTAATTCCGATTGGCTGATAGAATTCAGCCAATCGGCTTCGTTGAGGACTTCTTGCCGCTTCGATGAGGACTTCTCCCAGCTTGGTTGAGGATGGATGTCGGATCTTCAAAACTGTAAGTGGATTTTCAGGGGGTAGTGTTAGGATTTTTTAAGGGTTTATTGGGTGGGTTTTATTTTTAGGTTAGGGCTTTGGGCCACAATAGAGCTAAATGCCCTTTTAAGGGCAATGCCCATCCAAATGCCCTTTTCAGGGCAATGGGGAGCTTAGGCTTTTTTAGTTAGGGTTTTATTTGGGGGGTTTGGTTGTGTGAGTGGTGGGTTTTACTATTGGGGGGGTTGTTTTTAAGGGCTATTGGTAGTTTAGTTTAGGCTGGGGGGGGTTTATTTTGGGGGGGGGGGCTTTTTTATTTTTATAGGGCTATTAGATTAGGTGTAATTAGTTTAAATATCTGTAATTTGTTTTTTATTTTGTGTAATTTAGTGTTTGTTTGTTTTTTTGTAATTTAGGTAATTGTATTTATTTTATTTAATTTAGGAAATTTATTTAATTGTAGTTTAGTGTTAGGTGTAAGTGTAACTTAGATTAGGTTTTATTTTACATCTAGCACCTAACACCCTAACATGTGCCCCGAGTCTAAACACCCCTAATCCCCTAAACACCCCTAATCTGTTCCCCCCTACACCACCGCAACTAAATAAATGTATTACCCCCTAAACCGCCGCTCCCGGAGCCCGCTGCCACTCTAATAAACTTATTAACCCCTAAACCTCCACTCCCGGACCCCGCCGCCACTATAATAAATATGTTAACCCCTAAACCGCCACTCCCAGACCCCGCCGCCACTATAATAAATATATTAACCCCTAAACCGCTGCTCCCGGACCCCGCCGCAACTATAATAAAATTATTAACCCCTAAACCTAAGTCTAACCCTAACACCCACCTAACTTAAATATTAATTAAATACATCTAAAGAAATATTATTCTTATTAACAAACGCCTAGATTTAGAGTTCTGCGGCCAAAGGGGTGCGTTAGCTACGCATGCTTTTTTTTCTCCCCCGCACCTTTTAAATACCGCTGGTATTTAGAGTTCACAGAAGGGCTGCGTTAGGCTCCAAAAAGGGAGCGTAGAGCATAATTTACCGCCACTGCAACTCTAAATACCAGCGGTGCTTACGGACGCGGCCAGCTTCAAAAACGTGCTTGTGCACGATTCCCCCATAGGAAACAATGGGGCTGTTTGAGCTGAAAAAAACCTAACACCTGCAAAAAAGCACTATAATAAAGATATTAACCCCTAAACCGCCGTTCTCCCGCCTTGCAAAAACACTAGTTAAATATTATTAACCCCTAATCTGCCGCCCCCAACGTCGCCGCCACTGTACTATATTTATTAACCCCTAAACCTAAGTCTAAGCCTAACCCTAACACCCACTAAATTTAATATAATTAAAATAAATCTAAGGATTAATTTACTCCTAGATTTAGAGTTCTGCGTTAGCCGTCAAAACCAGCGTTTGGGGCTCCTAACGCTGGTTTTGGGCTACCGCTGGTATTTAGAGTCAGTCAGGAAAGGGTCTAACGCTCACTTTGCAGCCGCGACTTTTCCATACCGCAGATCCCCCTACGCCATTTGTGTATCCTATCTTTTCAATGGGATCTTTCTAACGCCGGTATTTAGAGTCTTGGCTGAAGTGAGCGTTAGAAATCTAACGACAAGACTCCAGCCGCAGAGAAAAGCCAGGAGTTAAGAGCTTTCTGGGCTAGCGCCGGTTCATAAAGCTCTTAACTACTGGACTCTAAAGTACACTAACACCCATAAACTACCTATGTACCCCTAAACCGAGGTCCCCCCACATCGCCGCCACTCTAATACATTTTTTAACCCCTAATCTGCCGACCGCACACCGCCGCAACCTACATTATCCCTATGTACCCCTAATCTGCTGCCCCTAACACCGCCGACCCCTATATTATATTTATTAACCCCTAATCTGCCGCCCCCAACGTCGCTGCCACCTACCTACAATTATTAACCCCTAATCTGCAGACCGGACCTCACCGCTACTATAATAAAGTTATTAACCTCTAATCCGCCTCACTCCCACCTCAAAAACCCTATAATAAATAGTATTAACCCCTAATCTGCCCTCCCTAACATCACCGACACCTAACTTCAAGTATTAACCCCTAATCTGCCGACCGGACCTCACCGCTAGGTTTATTTAAGGGGGGTTTGGGTTAGATTAGGGGTATGTGGGTGGTGGGTTGTAATGTTGGGGGGGATAATGTATGTGTTTTTTTTACAGGCAAAAGAGCAGAATTATTTGGGGCATGCCCGCAAAAGGCCCTTTTAAGGGCTGGTAAGGTAAAAGAGCTTTTCTATTTTTATTTTAGAATAGGGTAGGGCATTTTTTTATTTTAGGGGGCTTTGTTATTTTATTAGGGGGCTTAGAGTAGGTGTAATTAGCTTAAAATTGTTGCAATATTTTTATAATGTTTGTAAATTATTTTTTTATTTTTTGTAACTTAGTTCTTTTTTATTTTTTGTACTTTAGTTAGTTTATTTAATTGTATTTATTTGTAGGCATTTGTATGTAATTAATTTATTGATAGTGTAGTGTTAGGTTTAATTGTAATTTAGGTTAGGATTTATTTTACAGGTCATTTTGTAATTATTTTAACTAGGTAGCTATTAAATAGTTATTAACTATTTAATAGCTATTGTACCTGGTTAAAATAAATACAAAGTTGCCTGTAAAATAAATATTAATCATAAAATAGCTACAATATAATTATTATTTATATTGTAGCTATATTAGGGTTTATTTTACAGGTAAGTATTTAGCTTTAAATAGGAATAATTTATTTAATAAGAAATAATTTATTTTGTTAGATAAAAATTATATTTAACTTAGGGGGTGTTAGTGTTAGACTTAGCTTTAGGGGTTAATACATTTATTAGAGTAGTGGCGAGGTCCGGTCGGCAGATTAGGGGTTAATACTTGAAGTTAGGTGTCGGTGATGTTAGGGAGGGCAGATTAGGGGTTAATACTATTTATTATAGGGTTTTTGAGGCGGGAGTGAGGCGGATTAGGGGTTAATAACTTTATTATAGTAGCGGTGAGGTCCGGTCGGCAGATTAGGGGTTAATAAGTGTAGGTAGGTGGCGGCGGCAGATTAGGGGTTAATAAATATAATATAGAGGTTGGCGGTGTTATGGGGCAGCAGAATAGGGGTACATAGGGATAACGTAGGTTGTGGCGGTGTCCGGAGCGGCAGATTAGTGGTTAATAATAATATGCAGGGGTCAGCGATAGCGGGGGCTGCAGATTAGGGGTTAATAAGTGTAAGGTTAGGGGTGTTTAGACTCGGGGTACATGTTAGGGTGTTAGGTGCAGACTTAGGAAGTGTTTCCCCATAGGAAACAATGGGGCTGCGTTAGGAGTTGAACGCTGCTTTTTTGCAGGTGTTAGGTTTTTTATCAGCTCAAACAGCCCCATTGTTTCCTATGGGGGAATCGTGCACAAGCACGTTTTTGAAGCTGGCCGCGTCCGTAAGCACCGCTGGTATTTAGAGTTGCAGTGGCGGTAAATTATGCTCTACGCTCCCTTTTTGGAGCCTAACGCAGCCCTTCTGTGAACTCTAAATACCAGCGGTATTTAAAAGGTGCGGGGGAGAAAAAAAAGCACGCGTAACTAACGCACCCCTTTGGCCGCAGAACTCTAAATCTAGGCGTTTGTTGATAAGAATAATATTTCTTTAGATGTATTTAATTAATATTTAATTTAGGTGGGTGTTAGGGTTAGGGTTAGACTTAGGTTTAGGGGTTAATAATTTTATAGTTGTGGCGGGGTCCGGGAGCAGCGGTTTAGGGGTTAATATATTTATTATAGTGGCGGCGGGGTCTGGGAGTGGCGGTTTAGGGGTTAACATATTTATTATAGTGGCGGCGGGGTCCGGGAGCGGAGGTTTAGGGGTTAATAAGTTTATTAGAGTGGCGGCGGGCTCCGGGAGCGGCGGTTTAGGGGGTAATACATTTATTTAGTTGCGGCGGTGTAGGGGGGAACAGATTAGGGGTGTTTAGACTCGGGGTACATGTTAGGGTGTTAGGTGCAGACATCTCCCATAGGAATCAATGGGATGTCGGGCAGCAGCGAACATGAACTTTCACTATGGTCAGACTCCCATTGATTCCTATGGGATCCGCCACCTCCAGGGCGGCGGATTGAAAGCCAGGTACGCTGGGCCGGAAAAGTGCTGAGCGTACCTGCTAGTCATTTGATAACTAGCAAAAGTAGTCAGATTGTGCCGCATTTGCGTTCGGAACAACTGTGTCCGGCGGATCGAAGCTTACGTCACTATATTCTACTTTTGCCGGGCAGCAGGGCTTGATAACTAAGGCGAATCAGCCTCGCCACAAATACGCTGCGGAATTCCAGCGTATTTGAGGTTGATGGCTTGATAACTAGGGGCCTGTATCTGCATTACATGTACACCATTTGCCTTGCATTAACCAATCCGTGCTTATGTCTGCAGACAACAAGACTGACACCAGCTATAATGTTAGTATAGAAAACATTATTTAGCACTTGTTATCACATAAAGACAATACTATTTGCTTTGCATTAACCAATCTGTGCTTATGTCTGCAGATAACTGTCAAGGTATCTGTGAAGATTATTAAATCATTTATGTATGTGTGTGTGTGTGTGTATATGTGTGTGTATATATATATATATATATATATATATATATATGTGAACACCAAATGATTCATTTATTTGTAAGACATTAAATGGTTTGGCTGACCACAGTTCAATCCTCCCCCACTCAATATGCAAAATTACAATACATCCAAATGAGAACAAATTCAGATTGTCACTGACCCCTTTTTCTATTCAAAACATTTGGTCATTAAGTCAGGCAATTTGTTCCAAAGAGATGGTCATCTATATTTTGTGTATTGCAAATCTTAGATCAGACATGAAGATTCTGTTTCCTGATTAACAGAACATCTGAGATCAAAGATTATCAGATAAATAAATGACCTCATGCAGTGATACAGACACAATGTCTGAAAAATCAATGGATTTCTTTTTCAATTTAAACAGATTTGAAGAACCAGTTCTTAGCTGAACAAACATTTTCAAAGGAAATAATCTTATGCACATAGATGCTAAATTGTCCCTGTTGTATTGAATCAACATTTGCACTGGTTAGCACAGACACATGTTTTGCATTATAACTTGTGAATTCATTTAGAATCACAACTTGGGTTTAAATCTCAAACATTAAATATATGCCTTAGACTGTATTAAATGTCTATATATGGATCTGGGGAAATGCAATTCAGAATGTCTATTTGTATAACGGTAACATATTAGATAAGTGTATGCTGGAATTAAAAAAAAAAGGAATACAGTTAATTTTAAAATGTCCAATTTTAATAACCTATTTCTTTACATCTCTCAGACATCTAAGAAGTACATATATAATTGGTATTTTAAACAATATCCTGTGTATTTTATACTCTCAAAGAGAGATATACAGATATGAAATATTAATCTGTATGGGATAGTAATCCAATATAGATATAATTATATGAAAACAGCATATGTTTGCTGATCTCAAGGTATGTATTATTGGTGTGATCACTAGAAACATGTTTATATTTAGTATTGGAGTAATCAGAAAAATGACATTATATTATCCCATCCATAATTAAAATGGTAAGTGATGAATGCAATAAGTTATAGTATGTTAAATAATCATTATATAGGGAGATATTTGGATTAGCAGTGTTAAAAAAAATGAAACTGTCTTGTTTGCTGCCCCCGATGGCCTAAATCCAGTATTACAGCCAAAAGGCATTTGGCTGTTAAAAATGAAATTTCCCAGATAACCAATCAATGCTCAGCTTCCGGAGGGCCAATCATCCTAATTTCACAATGATTAGAATAAAAAGGGGTGGGACTATATTGCAAAATATAATCCCAAGCAAGAGAAGAAAACAAAACTCTGTGCTGAATTTTGGACTGACTAAAACTGCTGCGATCCAGTCTATTATAAAGCAACCTGGGCATATCTTTTTATCCATCTTGCAAAAAATACCTCTTTCAATTTATGAGGCGAAATTGGATTGATTGGAGAAACTCTGGAAGTTAAAACATGAATTGTTTTTGTTGGTAATGAATGCCGGTTGTTTATCTTTAATATTTTAGACAAAGGTAATTGGTAAGACTATAGTCAAATTGCAGTTAGTAATTTTAAAAGGGTGTTTTGTATTTTAGCTTACATTCATAGTCCTGTATAGTCTTAACTAGTCACTCTTGTATGCTAAGTAATTAATTTATTTGCTAGATAAATATCCTTTTGGGTTGCATATTTCTTAGTCAGGCCCATTATTGTAGTAAATCTCTCTGGTGTGTAATTTATCTCTGCAAATATATATCTATATTTTAGAATTTGCTTTATTGCTGCTAAAGAATTTATTTCATCTCAGATAACTTAGCATAAAAATTGACTGGTAAAGTGTATTGTTCTATTGTTTAACTAAGCACTGTTAAAGTTAGTGGCTCATATCTTGGTATCTCATTGTGGTAGTTTAATGAAATTCAACTGTGAATAAGGTTAATAAATAAGGTAACTTTTGTGATCTTTGCATAGCATATTATAACAGTTTAAACGTGTATTGTTTTATTCAGATCTGTTTTTTTTTACAAATATATTTCAATGTGTCTATAAATTTTAACTAATATAAAGAATTTAGGAATTTACATTAATTTTATTGTTTGGTATATGCATGTTTATTGGGGGTTTATTTTAAAGAATAATTATTAAACATATTGTATTATAACCTGGCCATATACTGACACAACAAGACTAACACCAGCTATAATGTTAGTATAGAGAGCATTATTTAGCACTTGTTATCACATACAGACAATACCATTTGCCTTGCATTAACCAATCTGTGCTTATGTCTGCAGACAACAAGACTAACATCAACTATAATGTTAGTATAGAGAACATTATTTAGCACTTGTTATCTCAAAGACAATTAGGGAAATAAATATAGCAGAGTTATCCTTGAAGTCAGCAGTTTAAGTTCTGAGCATTAGAAATGGCTTAATTTTCAAAGCTACATTATATGAAAAGGGGCAAAATAAATCATGAGAATACATTGTAACATTGTTAAATATTTTATACACAAGTCTCTCCCTTTAAGTTGTGCTGTGTCTGCTAGATTAGGTGTACCATGCTGTGAAGGAGGCCTAGTAGATTCTAATCAGCCTGAGCTGAGTATAAAGTCATAGCCAAACATATTGGCATCCCTGCATTTCTGTCAGATAAAGCACCACTTTGTGTAAAAATTGTTACAATTACAAATGTTAGGCATTCCCATGTTTATTTTTTTTATTTTTGATCGGTATGACACAAAAAAGTAGAGAAAAAAAAGCCAAATCTGACACATTCCATGCAAAACTCCAAAAATGGACTGGACAAAATGATTGACACCTTCTCAAAATTGTAAGCAATAATTGCATTCCAAGTTTGTAATGCTCCTGTAATTTGTAATTAAATGCACCTGTATCAATTAACAGGTTCTGACAATATAGAAATCACACTGGCAACCAGTTAAAATGGTGAAAAATGTACTCAACCTTTCTGTTGTATTTCTCTGTGTGCCACACTGGGCATGGAGAAGAGAAAGAGCAGCAAATAATTTTCTGGGGATTTGAGAACAAAAATTGTGGAAAAGCATGGACAATCTCAAGGTTAAGTCTAAAGTCCATCTCCAGGGATCTTAATGTTTCTGTGTCCACTGTGTGCAACATTGTCAAGAAGTTTACAGCCCATGGCACTGTAGCTAATCTCCCTGGATGTGGACGGAAAAAAAAATTGATCAAAGATTGCAACGCAGGATTGTTCAAATGATGGATAAAGAACCTCAATCAACTTCCAGACAAATTCAAGCTGACATCCAAGCACTGGGTACAAATGTGTCAGCTCACACTATGTTGCTATCAAAATTAAAAGGGACGCTATGGTAGGAGACCCAGGAGTACCCCAATGCTGACACAAACATAAAAAAGCCAGATTGGAGTTTGCCAAAACTTACCTGAGGAAGCCAAATTACAGTTTTTTGGCAAAGCCCATCATTTTACTGTTTTCAGAAAAAGAAATGAGACTTTAAAAAATAGAATACAGTCAAACATGGTGGAGGTTCAGATGTTTTGGGGTTGTTTTGCTGTTTCAGGTACTTGACTGTGTGCATGGCATTATGAAATTTGAAGACTACCAAAGAATTCTGTGGTGCAATATAGGGCCCAGTGTCAGAAAGTTGGCTCTCCGTCAAAGGTCATGAGTCTTACAGCAGGACAATGACCCAAGCACATGTCAAAAAGCACGTCGGCGGGATGAAGATGGAGCCGGAAGAAAGAAGATTGAAGATGCCGCTTGATAGAAGACTTCAGCCGGATGATGGAGCTCTTCAGCCCCCGCTTGGATCAAGACTTCAGCCGGATGATGGACCTCTTCAGCCCCCGCTTGGATCAAGACTTCAGCTGGATGATGGACCTCTTCAGCCCCCGCTTGGGCTTGGATGAAGACTTTGGACCCTCTTCTGGACGGATCGGTGATACCCGGCATGGTGAAGACAAGGTAGGGAGATCTTCAGGGGCTTAGTGTTAGGTTTATTTAAGGGGGGTTTGGGTTAGATTAGGGGTATGTGGGTGGTGGGTTGTAATATTGGGGTGGATATTGTATGGGTTTTTTTTACAGGCAAAAGAGCAGAATTCTTTGGGGCATGCCCCGCAAAAGGCCCTTTTAAGGTCTGGTAAGGTAAAAGAGCTTTTCAATTTTTATTTTAGAATAGGGTAGGGCATTTTTTTATTTTGGGGGGCTTTGTTATTTTATTAGGGGGCTTAGAGTAGGTGTAATTAGCTTAAAATTGTTGTAATATTTTTATAATGTTTGTAAATTATTTTTTTATTTTTTGTAACTTAGTTCTTTTTTATTTTTTGTACTTTAGTTAGTTTATTTAATTGTATTTATTTGTAGGCATTTGTATGTAATTAATTTATTGCTAGTGTAGTGTTAGGTTTAATTGTAGATAATTGTAGATATTTTATTTAATTAATTTATTGCTAGTGTAGTGTTAGGTTTAATTGTAACTTAGGTTAGGATTTATTTTACAGGTAATTTTGTAATTAGTTTAACTAGGTAGCTATTAAATAGTTATTAAATATTTAATAGCTATTGTACCTGATTAAAATAAATACAAAGTTGCCTGTAAAATAAATATTAATCCTAAAATAGCTACAATATAATTATTATTTATATTGTAGCTATATAAGGGTTTATTTTACAGGTAAGTATTTAGCTTTAAATAGGAATAATTTATTTAATAAGAAATAATTTATTTCGTTAGATAAAAATTATATTTAACTTAGGGGGTGTTAGTGTTAGGGTTAGACTTAGCTTTAGGGGTTAATACATTTATTAGAGTAGCGGCGAGGTCTGGTCGGCAGATTAGGGGTTAATACTTGAAGTTAGGTGTCGGTGATGTCAGGGAGGGCAGATTAGGGGTTAATACTATTTATTATAGGGTTTTTGAGGCGGGAGTGAGGCGGATTAGAGGTTAATAAATTTATTATAGTAGCAGTGAGGTCCGGTCGGCAGATTAGGGGTTTATAAGTGTAGGTAGGTGGCGGCGACGTTGGGGGCGGCAGATTAGGGGTTAATAAATATAATATAGGGGTCGGCGGTGTTAGGGGCAGCAGATTAGGGGTACATAGGGATAACGTAGGTTGCGGCGGTGTCCGGAGCGGCAGATTAGGGGTTAATAATAATATGCAGGGGTCAGCGATAGCGGGGGCGGCAGATTAGGGGTTAATAAGTGTAAGATTAGGGGTGTTTAGACTCGGGGTACATGTTAGGGTGTTAGGTGCATACTTAGGAAGTGTTTCCCCATAGGAAACAATGGGGCTGCGTTAGGAGTTGAACGCTGCTTTTTTTCAGGTGTTAGGTTTTTTTTCAGCTCAAACAGCCCCATTGTTTCCTATGGGGGAATCGTGCACGAGCACGTTTTTGAAGCTGACCACGTCCGTAAGCACCGCTGGTATTTAGAGTTGCAGTGGCGGTAAATTATGCTCTACGCTCCCTTTTTGGAGCCTAACGCAGCCCTTCTGTGAACTCTAAATACCAGTGGTATTTAAAAGGTGCAGGGGAGAAAAAAAAGCATGCGTAGCTAACGCACCCCTTTGGCCGCAGAACTCTAAATCTAGGCGTTTGTTAATAAGAATAATATTTCTTTAGATGTATTTAATTAATATTTAAGTTAGATGGGTGTTAGGGTTAGGGTTAGACTTAGGTTTAGGGGTTAATAATTATATTATAGTTGCGGCGGGGCCCGGGAGCAGCGGTTTAGGGGTTAATATATTTATTATAGTGGCGGCGGGGTCTGGGAGTGGCGGTTTAGGGGTTAACATATTTATTATAGTGGCGGCGGGGTCCGGGAGCGGCGGTTTAGGGGTTAATAAGTTTATTAGAGTGGCGGCGGGCTCCGGGAGCGGCGGTTTAGGGGGTAATACATTTATTTAGGGGGGGAACAGATTAGGGGTGTTTAGACTCGGGGTATATGTTAGGGTGTTAGGTGCAGACATCTCCCATAGGAATCAATGGGATGTCGGGCAGCAGCGAACATGAACTTTCACTATGGTCAGACTCCCATTGATTCCTATGGGAAAACCAGGTACGCTGGGCCGGAAAAGTGCCGAGCGTACCTGCTAGTCATTTGATAACTAGTAAAAGTAGTCAGATTGTGCCGAACTTGCGTTCAGAACATCTGGAGTGGCGTAAGAATCGATCTGTGTCGGACTGTGTCCGGCGGATCGAAGCTTACGTCACTATATTCTACTTTTGCCGGGCAGCAGGGCTTGATAACTAAGGCGAATCAGCCTCGCCACAAATACGCTGCGGAATTCCAGCGTATTTGAGGTTGATGGCTTGATAACTAGGGGCCTGTATCTGCATTACATGTACACCATTTGCCTTGCATTAACCAATCCGTGCTTATGTCTTCAGACAACAAGACTAACACCAGCTATAATGTTAGTATAGAAAACATTATTTAGCACTTGTTATCACATAAAGACAATACTATTTGCTTTGCATTAACCAATCTGTGCTTATGTCTGCAGACAACTGTCAAGGTATCTGTGAAGATTATTAAATCATTTATGTATGTGTGTGTGTGTGTGTGTGTATGTGTGTGTATATATATATATATATATATATATATATATATATATATATGTGTGTGTGAACACCAAATGATTCATTTATTTGTAAGATATTAAATGGTTTGGCTGACCACAGTTCAATCCTCCCCCACTCAATATGCAAAATTACAATACATCCAAATGATGTATGTAGAAAAAGGGGTCAGATTGTCACTGACCCCTTTTTCTATTCAAAACATTGGTCATCTATATGTTGTGTATTGCAAATCTTAGATCAGACATGAAGATTCTGTTTCCTGATTAACAGAACATCTGAGATCAAAGATTATCAGATAAATAAATGACCTCATGCAGTGATACAGACACAATGTCTGAAAAATCAATGGATTTCTTTTTCAATTTAAACAGATTTGAAGAACCAGTTCTTAGCTGAACAAACATTTTCAAAGGAAATAATCTTATGCACATAGATGCTAAATTGTCCCTGTTGTATTGAATCAACATTTGCACTGGTTAGCACAGACACATGTTTTGCATTATAACTTGTGAGTTCATTTAGAATAACAACTTGGGTTTAAAGCTCAAACATTAAATATATGCCTTAGACTGTATTAAATGTCTATATATGGATCTGGGAAAATGCAATTCAGATTGTCTATTTGTATAACGGTAACATATTAGATAAGTGTATGCTGGAATTAAAAAAAAAGGGAATACAGTTAATTTTAAAATGTCCAATTTTAATAACCTATTTCTTTACATCTCTCAAACATCTAAGAAGTACATATATAATTGGTATTTTAAACAATATCCTGTGTATTTTATACTCTCAAAGAGAGATATACAGATATGAAATATTAATCTGTATGGGATAGTAATCCAATATAGATATAATTATATGAAAACAGCATATGTTTGCTGATCTCAATGTATGTATTATTGGTGTGATCACAAGAAACATGTTTATATTTAGTATTGGAGTAACCAGAAAAATTACATTATATTATCCCATCTATAATTAAAATAGTATGTTAAATAATCATTATATAGGGAGATATTTGGATTAGCAGTGTTAAAAAAAAATGAAAGTATCTTGTCTGCTGCCCCCGATGGCCTAAATCCAGTATTACAGCTTCCGGGGGGCCAATCATCCTAATTTCACGATGATTAGAATAAAAAGGGGTGGGACTATATTGCAAAATATAATCCCAAGCAAGAGAAGAAAACAAAACTCTGTGCTGAATTTTGGACTGACTAAAACTGCTGCGATCCAGTCTATTATAAAGCAACCTGGGCATATCTTTTTATCCATCTTGCAAAAAATTACCTCTTTCAATTTATGAGGTGAAATTGGATTGATTGGGGAAACTCTGGAAGTTAAAACATGAATTGTTTTTGTTGGTAATGTATGCCGGTTGTTTATCTTTAATATTTTAGACAAAGGTAATTGGTAAGACTATAGTCAAATTGCAGTTAGTAATTTTAAAAGGGTGTTTTGTATTTTAGCTTACATTCATAGTCCTGTATAGTCTTAACTAGTCACTCTTGTATGCTAAGTAATTAATTTATTTGCTAGATAAATATCCTTTTGGGTTGCATATTTCTTAGTCAGGCCCATTATTGTAGTAAATCTCTCTGGTGTGTAATTTATCTCTGCAAATATATATCTATATTTTAGAATTTGCTTTATTGCTGCTAAAGAATTTATTTCATCTCAGATAACTTAGCATAGAAATTGACTGGTAAAGTGTATTGTTCTATTGTTTAACTAAGCACTGTTAAAGTTAGTGGCTCATATCTTGGTATCTCATTCTGGTAGTTTAATGAAATTCAACTGTGAATAAGGTTAATAAATAAGGTAACTTTTGTGATCTTTGCATAGCATATTATAACAGTTTAAATGTGTATTGTTTTATTCAGATCTGATTTTTTTACAAATATATTTCAATGTGTCTATAAATTTTAACTAATATAAAGAATTTAGGAATTTACATTAATTTTATTGTTTGGTATATGCATGTTTATTGGGGGTTTATTTTAAAGAATAATTATTAAACATATTGTATTATAACCCAGCCATATACTGACACAACAAGACTAACACCAGCTATAATGTTAGTATAGAGAGCATTATTTAGCACTTGTTATCACATACAGACAATACCATTTGCCTTGCATTAACCAATCTGTGCTTATGTCTGCAGACAACAAGACTAACATCAACTATAATGTTAGTATAGAGAACATTATTTAGCACTTGTTTTCTCAAAGACAATTAGGGAAATAAATATAGCAGAGTTATCCTTGAAGTCAGCAGTTTAAGTTCTGAGCATTAGAAATGGCTTAATTTTCAGAGCTACATTATATGAAAAGGGGCAAAATAAATCATGAGAATACATTGTAACATTGTTAAATATTTTATACACAAGTCTCTCCCTTTAAGTTGTGCTGTGTCTGCTAGATTAGGTGTACCATGCTGTGAAGGAGGCCTAGTAGCTTCTAATCAGCCTGAGCTGAGTATAAAGTCATAACCAAACATATTGGCATCGCTGCATTTCTGTCAGATAAAGCACCACTTTGCCTAAAAAATTGTTGCAATTACAAATGTTAGGCATTCCCATGTTTATTTTTTTTTTATTTTGATCGGTATGACACAAAAAAGTAGAGAGAAAAAAGCCAAATCTGACACATTCCATGCAAAACTCCAAAAATGGACTGGACAAAATGATTGACACCTTCTCAAAATTGTAAGCAATAATTGCATTCCAAGTTTGTAATGCTCCTGTAATTTGTAATTAAATGCACCTGTATCAATTAACAGGTTCTGACAATATAGAAATCACACTGGCAACCAGTTAAAATGGTGAAAAATGTACTCAACCTTTCTGTTGTATTTCTCTGTGTGCCACACTGGGCATGGAGAAGAGAAAGAGCAGCAAATAATTTTCTGGGGATTTGAGAACAAAAATTGTGGAAAAGCATGGACAATCTCAAGGTTAAGTCTAAAGTCCATCTCCAGGGATCTTAATGTTTCTGTGTCCACTGTGTGCAACATTGTCAAGAAGTTTACAGCCCATGGCACTGTAGCTAATCTCCCTGGATGTGGACGGAAAAAAAAATTGATCAAAGATTGCAACGCAGGATTGTTCAAATGATGGATAAAGAACCTCAATCAACTTCCAGACAAATTCAAGCTGACATCCAAGCACTGGGTACAAATGTGTCAGCTTACACTATGTTGCTATCAAAATTAAAAGGGACGCTATGGTAGGAGACCCAGGAGTACCCCAATGCTGACACATAAACATAAAAAAGCCAGATTGGAGTTTGCCAAAACTTACCTGAGGAAGCCAAATTACAGTTTTTTGGCAAAGCCCATCATTTTACTGTTTTCAGAAAAAGAAATGAGACTTTAAAAAATAGAATACAGTCAAACATGGTGGAGGTTCAGATGTTTTAGGGTTGTTTTGCTGCTTCAGGTACTTGACTGTGTGCATGGCATTATGAAATTTGAAGACTACCAAAGAATTCTGTGGTGCAATATAGGGCCCAGTGTCAGAAAGTTGGCTCTCAGTCAAAGGTCATGAGTCTTACAGCAGGACAATGACCCAAGCACATGTCAAAAAGCACCTAGAAATGGTTTAAGACAAAGCTCGATCCCGCATAGAGCACCTGTGGAAAGATCTCAAAACAGCAGTAGGGAAAAGCAACCCTTCCAATCTGAGAGACCTGGAGCAGTTGGCGAAAGAAGAGTGGTCCAAAATTCCAGTAGAGGGGTGTAAAAAAACTCATTGATGGTTACCGGAAGTGATTGATTTCAGTTATTTTTTCCAAGGGGTGTTCTACCAAATATTACATTCAGGGTGCCAATTTTGTCTAGTCCATTTTTAGAGTTTTGCGTGGAATGTGTCAGATTTGGCTTTTTTTCTCCACTTTTTTGTGTCATACCAATACAAACAAAAGAAATAAAGATAATGCCGGGGTGTCAATATTTTTGGCCATGACTGCATATATATCCTCTGTGTGCAGTATTTGGCTGCTTGTGTATTTTGTTCTTGTATTTTCTGTTTGTTTTCTGTGAGTCTTTGTCCTATGCTGTGTTGTGAGGCTTTTTGGAACTTTTATGCTTTTGTAATTTAACTCAGACATTTAACTCAGACATTTCCTATTTTGACTATTATGATTTTCACTCTTGGCTTGACTGGGTATCCTTAAGATATCCCCCTACCCTCATTATTTGTATTTTGTATTTGTCTCTTGGTTTCATTAGGTCTTCCTTGGGATATTACCCTACCCTGATAATTTGTATTTTGACTCTTGGCTTGACTGTGTTTCTTTGAGATATTCCCCTACCCAGATCATTTGGATTTGGATTTTCACTCTTGGCTTGACTGTTTTTTCCTACAGATATTCCTCTACCCTGATAATTTGGATTTTGTATTTGTGTCTCATGGTTTCATTAGGTTTACCTTGAAGTACTTACCTACCCTGATCATTTTAGATTTGTGACTCTTGGCTTGATTGGGTTTTCCTTGAGATATTCCCCTACCCTGATGGATTTGGATTGTGACTCTTGGCGTGATTGGATCTTCCTTGAGATATTCCCCTACCCTGACATAATGGATTTGGATTGTGACTCTTGGCTTGATTGGTTTTCCTTGAGATATTCCCCTACCCTGATATAATGGTTCGGATTGTGACTCTTGGCATGATTGGTTTTCTTTGAGATATTCCCCTACCCTGATATATTGTGGCTCTTAGCTTGATTATTCCCCTACCCTGATAATTTTGAATTTGTATTTTCACTCCTTGCTTGATTGTTTTTACCTTGAGATATAACTCTGGCAATTTGGATTAATATTGTATTTGTCTGAGCTGTTCTGACCTTATGTGTTGGACAAAGTAATATATTATACTTCCCTTTCTGTTTATTTCTTAATTTCCTGCCTTGTGTTACCCTGCTTTGCTAAATTTACATTCCAGTGTTCCTGCTATGTTATGTGCAATAGATGTTCCCCATTTTGTGAAGCCGTACAACAGTTCCCTAGATCAGTATTGCATTCTTCTGGATAATACTTAGTTTAATAATTTAAGCAATTTTGATAGAGTTCAGTTTCCAAATTTGGCCTTTATACTCTCCTTGTTTTCTACTTTGATACTGTGCGTTTAAACTTGCAGTATTTTAGTAAGAGTATTTAGTCTCTCAGCCATTAATTATATCTGTCTGACATGAAACAACAGCATTTGTACCAGATGCTTAGGAAGATGCATGCCTGGTTAGGAAAGAGGTTTTGTTGTTTAATAGACTCTTTTTAATGATATAAGTTTTCCAGCACAGGTACATTTGAGTACTCACATTGACCAAGCCATCCCTTTTGTACTGTACAGTGAGCAAATAAGCTATATAGCAATAAGCCCTTTACCTCTTTGATTCGGTTCCCAGTCATTTAGTCTACAAGGTCTACATCTCCACAAACTGTGATAAAATAAAGTTAGCAAGAAAAAAAGCAAAACAAAGACAAGTTAAATAACACTGAAAACATTGTAATTTGATTGGTATTCACTTGAATGTGCCAGATGCTGTTCTGTTATTTTCTATACAAAGCATCTGTTGTGAAGAACCAGCTTTAGCCCCTTTGCTGCATGGGGTGAAAGCTGTTTCTTGGTTGACCATGAGATTTGGTGCACACACTCTTTTATCAAATTCTTAATCTCTCTCTTTGTCTATTTCAGTGCCATTTTACAAGGCACTGACATAGAAAGTTTTAAAAACAAACATTTCTCAGATCTCCGAGATTATCGGAATAACTATAAATGATCACATCTTACCCATAAAGTCCTGAAGGGTGAAGTTCTGAAACTCAGATGAAAGAACCAACATGGAAGTGTTCAAACTGCTGAGCCTCTTGTGAATGCCGTTCAAATGGCTGTTATGGAGCTTATCAAACCAAGCACTGTGAGTCCTCACAGTGGTGTTTACTTCATGTACACAGTTCCACAGGCTGGACACGTGCTTGCTTAGATTTTCCTTTATCTTGTGAAGACTCCCTGAGACTGTATCCAGCTTGAGGCAGACATTCTCAAGCTTAGAGAGCCTCTCTTCCAGTCCACTTGTGGAACGTCTACAGTTATGGGACTCTTCTAGCACAGTGTTCCCAAACCTATGGATCTCTTTTTGAACATTCACAAATCTTTCTGTGCTGTCTCCAATGTGATCTGTTACTTCACCTTGGATTTTGTTGATCTCAGAGATAATTTTGTCCTTGGTTGTCCCCAGTTCATGGATATCTGTCTGATGCTTTCCAACGGTCTCCTGAAGGTCTTTGATAGTGTCATTGAGGGAGCTGAAGGTGACAATAATGTTAGACAACTCTCCTTGCATAGATTTTAAGTCATTTGTGGAGCTGCCACCAATAACACTGAACCCATCTAATGATTTGTTAATTAGATCCTTGCCCTCCTCTGCTTTTTTCTGGATAAGTTGGCAGGTGATTTTACATTCTTCTACCTCCTCCTTTAACTTTCCAACTTCTTCTTGCAGGTTGGAGCACACCTGCCCACAACTCTGGTAGTCAAACTGTATCATTCGGGTAAGTGACTTTATTTCATTTTCCATATCTAGCATCTTTCCATTAGTTTCATTTTGATACTGATTCATGTCTCTGTGTATGGAATCACATGTGTGCATCTGAGTGAGAATGGAAGTTCTCAATCTATCATTTAGGTCACTAACATCAGCAGAAATTTTACTTAGGGACTCTCCATTAGCATCCACATGTGATCTTGTATTAGTGATTTCATCCTCCAGGTCATGGAGAGTGTCCTGCACAGAACTTCTAGATATTTTGAGGTCATGTAGGTCTGATCTTATAATGCCAATTTCATTTTCATGATGATTCACTCTCCTCTCCAGATCAGAGAACTTACCATCTGAATTTTCTGCTTTACACTGATTACACCCGTTCACAACATCATTTCTCAGATCATCAATATCCTGAATGACATTGGCAAGGCTGTTCTCGTTTTTTCCATGGAGGTCCTTCAGGAAGTTTATATCCAGTGCAAGATCTGTTATGGTTTTCCCTACTGTATCCTCAAATCCAGAACTATTTCCCCACTCATTAAGCAGTATATTTATATTTTTCTCATTGCTAAAGATTCGGTCCTCTAAGTCATTTTTCAGTTTGTTGATCTCTTCATGGAAGTAGTGATAGTAATGATCCTCAAGGGTTTTTTGTGTGGTATTCATTCGAGCTTCAATATCTTCTATGCGACTGTTCAAGTCATTGTCTTCCTGAGTCCCATCCTTGTCACTGTCACCAAGCTTATTGTCCAGACGTACAGTTAGTGCAATGACAGAGCTAGAAAGTGTCTCTGCTTTACTTGCTGTGTCCTCCACTCTTATGCGTAGGTCAGTGACTTCAGCACAGCAGTCCTTTGAAAGTCGAGATGTCAGGTCTACCACATGTGTCTGAATGTTCTGCACAGCCTCTCTGTTGCGCTGGTCTATAGAGCGGATAAGTTTCTCCATACCTTGAATTCTTTCCCTATCTTCATTCTGTTGTTTCTGGAATCCGTCCAAACCAGATAGACAGGCAGAGCATGATTGCATCATCCTTTGCTCTACTTCTCTTAAGATATCTCCCCGCAACTCTGTTAATTTCTGAGCCATTATCTGATCTGAGTTGCCTGGCTGTTTGTTATTTCCATTATTTAAATTCCCTAGTTCCTTATCATGGTCATTGATCCGGTTATCCAGTTGTGTGAGCTGCTGCTGTATTTTAGTGAGTGTCACTTTCATCTCTGGTTGAGCAGAATCGGCCGGTTGCTTCCCATTAAAGGCTGTTTCCAGTGTGTGAATGATTGACTGTAAATTCTGCTGCTCCTTGGTCAGATTTTTCACTTTTTCCTCTAGCTGTCTCACTTTCTCAGAATCACCATAGCCTATAAAAGTAAGTATAGCGCTTAGAAGAAGTTTTTGGCACAAGATAGTAATGACATGCAGTTTCAATTGCATAAACCATAACCCTAATAAGGTAAACACCCAAAATATAACACCTATATGGTATATACCTTTACCCTGATATGCTGTACACCCAAAGCTGAATATATCATAAATTTTAATGATGATGTGGCATACACCTGGCCTAGTATATACAAGTCAAATAAGAAATATGATAAATGTGAGAGTATATTTCTTAAAGTGATGCCACATTTCTAAATGCTTTCTAGTGAACTAATCCTAATATCAAACCTTTGTGGTGGTCATAGATGTAGTTCAGGAACATGGATGAGAATAGAATCCCAGAGTTAGGATGCAAGGAAGGAGATAAACTTCATAAGGAAAGCTGTAGAGACAGGCAAGGCACACAAACATCAGATGGACCCATGTGGGGCTTGAGAAGGAAAACTGTAGAGACAGGCAAGGAAAACAAACATCAGATGACCCCAAGTGGGGCTTGAGAAGGAAAACTGTAGAGACAGGCAAGGAAAACAAACATCAGATGACCCCAAGTGGGGCTTGAGAAGGAAAACTGTAGAGACAGGCAAGGAAAACAAACATCAGATGACCCCAAGTGGGGCTTGAGAAAAGAACAGTGACATCCAGAGGAACATGACAGGCATTTTATTTGTTCTATCATGTTTGTTGCTAAACATAAGGCTTTGTCTATAGAACACAGCAGTATTCTGAATGTGTTACTACAGTGGACATCAAGGGATGGAGCAAATAAGTATTTAGTGAGAGTTATTGCCAGTTTTCATGTCTAAATAAACCTTAAATAACACCTACATATGTTGTCTTGAATGATTGTGTGTCTGGCATTGGCAGCAGGTCCAAATGAAATTAATGGAAAAAAATAGGATTATATTAACGTTTTGTCAACCCCATACATTCACCCATTGTGACATTATGTGCAGTGGCGTCTGTTACAGAAGCATTAGTTATTTTGTTGTGAAGAGCTTATTTCCCAGCAGCAATGCCTGAACCAGCAAGCCAGCGCCTAAGAAGGGCTCCAAGAAAACCGTAACAAGTATCATTTCATAAAGAGTTAACTCTTTTTTTTCAGCTTTTAGAAACTATTGCCTAAATACACATTTTTGCTGGCCTCAGCTCTAAGTTTAGGGATAACCAATCCCATTGTCTAATCACCTCTGGAGCCAGACTGCTAATTGATAAGATGAACTTGTAAACTTGTTATCTTAAGTACTGTAATCCTATTGTGGCCTGTCAAAGGACAGTGCTCTCTATCTAAATGTGTGATGGGGGATTTTGTGCTTCCCCCCCCTCTCCCCCTGGGAGTGCCCTGTGTGCATGTAACCTTAATAAAAAGCAGGCTGGGCATCCCAGTGCTGAGTTCTTGTTTGACCCTCAATCGCAGCGTTGACTCGTTTTTGTGGGCAGAAGGGTATCCTAGCTGTACTACAGCTAAGGGAGATTATTCTATATTTGCGAGACTCATATAGAATACTATGGAAAGCAGCTTCTCCCCTCTTTAGCAATAGGGATCCAGGCTACTAAGCGGTCCATCTCTCAGCGAGACTAAGGGTAACCGTAACATTTGGCGGCAGCGGCGGGATTTTCCTGGATTTCCTAGGAGAGGTACAGAACGGATGGAGAGCGCTTACGAAAAATTGAAGCGTACAACCCTAAAGGATTTACTTGAAAGCAGAGGGGGGTACGCCAGCAACCGGCCGAGGAGAGAGCTGATCGCAGAATTGAACGAACTGGATCAGAGCTTCACAATGGCGGAAACACCGACCACGATTAGTGACGAAAAAACCAGGATTGTTCGGGAAAGGCTCTCATTATACGGGCCGAACCCCTCCATGGAATTGGTACAGCAGTTGATGGCGGAGGCGGACGAGGATATACGAGAGACTCGAGCCCACGAACTCAACCTAGCGAACGCACACCGCAATGCTGTAGCCCCGCAGGTAATCATCCCTGTCGAAAATGCTGGGAGGCCCAAGATACCCTATACGGCATTTCGACCCTTTCTAGAGAGCGAGACAGGGATTGATGAATATTTGGCGGACTTCGAAAGGCAATGTGCCCTGCACCAGATTCCCAACAGAGAGTGGCCCACGATATTGTCTGGGAAACTATCCGGGCGAGCCCTGGAAGCCTTTCGTACTCTGGGTGCTAAGGAAGTGACACAGTATGAGCTAGTTAAGGAGACACTGTTGCGACGGTACGCTGTAACTCCGGACACATATCGCCGACAGTTTCGGGGCACGGAAAAGAAGCCTAACGATACCCATATGGAATGGGCGCACCGAATGCGGAGAGCGGCAAATCACTGGCTGAGCGGAAGTAAAGCGGTGACTGGGGAGGAGATTTTACAATTGTTTCTCTTAGAACATTTTTATAATGGCATGGAACAGCAAGGGAAGGAATGGCTGCGAGACAGGCGGCCTTCTACCTTAGAAGAAGCAGCCAAATTGGCCGATGAACATTATGACTCCCGTCTTCACGAACCCATGAACTACCGAGCTCCAGCACGGGTCGAACCCAGAGAGGTTTACCGTGCACCCCCCTCGTGCTGAATTCCGAGCCCCGGTGCCCACAGGGCCCGTCCGACACTCAGGACCACCCAATAACAGCTCTGAGCGTCACAGACCGACTTGCCACCGATGCAAGCAACCAGGGCATTTCATGGCTAGCTGCCCCCTTAATACGCACCAGACACCCAGGAATTACAATTACCCCTCTGGGTCCTATCGTCCGGCCCGGGCCCTCTGTGTTAACCAAGAGGCCCCTATGGAGGGATATGTGGGGCCGCTTCACGAGGCAGACCCTGTATATGCTGCCTCAGATAACCGCCAGCACCATCGGCAGAGGGTATGGCTCGAGGGGCGATCTACCGAGGGATTGCGAGACACAGGGGCTACTATCACGCTGGTACAGAGTCATTTGGTGCCAGAGCACAAGCGATCCGGACAGACTGTGGCCGTTAGAGTGGCGGGGGGGGATGTGTACAAAATTCCAACAGCTAAAGTGCATCTTGATTGGGGAGCGGGAAAGGGGGCTGTGAACGTGGGCCTAATGGATAATTTACCTGCCGAAGTACTACTGGGCAACGATTTGGGCCCCATGACTTCTGCCTATGCTCCAGTATGCAACAACGAGGCGGACCCAGTGACTACACGGGCCCAAGCCCGGACGGAGCGAGAGCTCTCACCAGTGCGGGAGACACAGGTAAGACCTACCCCGACCTTGCCTGACAGGTTAGGCCCCATACCCTGGGACACCCCAGATGCTTTCGAGGCAGAGTCTAAGACTGACCCGACCTTACAAAAGTACCGGGAACGAGCAGAGACCGGAGGGGGCGGGGCAGATAACGAAACATTCTTATGGGAAAAAGGGAAACTATACCGCTGGACAGAGAAAAGGGGACAGCGTAGGCGACAGCTGGTAGTGCCCCACAAATACCGTCAAGAAATCCTCAAAATAGGCCACGACATCCCCTTAGCAGGCCACCTAGCCGTTACCCGTACCCTACACCGCATTACTCACACGTTCTTTTGGCCAGGGGTGCACGCTGACGTTAGAACTTACTGTAACACCTGCGATGTGTGTCAACGAGTAGGAAGGCGAGGCGATCACCCTAAAGCCCAGCTAGTAAATATGCCCATTGTAGAGGAACCCTTCAGCCGGGTTGCTATTGACCTAGTGGGACCACTGGCTACCCCTAGTCCCTCCGGTAAGCGCTACATTCTTACCGTAGTGGACTACGCTACCAGGTACCCAGAGGCTGTCGCCCTATCCAACATACAAGCGGATACGGTAGCGAATGCACTAGTACAGGTGTTCTCCCGGGTAGGATTTCCAAAAGAAATCCTATCCGACCGAGGCACCCAATTTACGGCTGAATTAACCCAACAACTCTGGCAGGTTTGCAAAATTAAGTCCCTCCTGAGCTCCCCATACCACCCCCAGACGAACGGGCTGTGTGAGAGGTTCAATGGGACCCTCAAGCAAATGCTCAAGACGTTCACTCAGGAATACCGAGACTGGGAACGCTTCCTGCCGCACCTCCTATTTGCTTATCGGGAGGTGCCCCAGGAAACGACAGGGTTCTCTCCCTTCGAGTTGCTCTACGGAAGAAAGGTACGGGGACCCCTAAACCTGATCCGGGAGCACTGGGAGGGAGAGATGGAGGCTGACGGTGTCCCCATTGTGCCATACGTGCTGGAACTCAGGGACCGAATGGAGCAATTAGCCAAATCCGTGCGGGCTAATCTCCAGTTGGCCCAGAGAAGACAGAAAGTATGGTACGATCGGGGGGCCCGAAAGAGAATCTTCACCATAGGACAAAAGGTGTTAGTACTTAAGCCGGTGAAGACAGACAAATTGCAGGCGTCCTGGCAGGGTCCCTACCAGATCGTAGAGAAAAGGGGAGACACCACTTATGTGATAGCTAGCTGCCATGACAACAATCTTAGAAAGACATTCCATGTAAACATGCTCAAGGAATATTTTGAGCGACCAGAGAACGTGACGGCCGTATGTTGTTCCCCTCAGGAAGACCCCGACAGTTTACCCATTCCAGACCTATTAGAAAAGAGTCTCCCCACAGGTATAGTGGCGCAGGTTCAGATAGGGGACCGACTTAGCCCCACTGAAAGGGAGCAGCTCAACCAACTCCTCCAGTCCAAACACCTCACCTTCTCCCCGAAGCCAGGGTACACTACTTTAACCACCCACCAGGTAGATACTCCGGGACAAGCTCCCTTGCGCCAGGCTCCGTACCGAATCCCTGAAGCAGTTAGGACAGGAATGAAGAAGGAGATCGATGAGATGCTCCAGCTCAGGGTAATTGAGCCCTCCGATAGTCCATGGGCCTCCCCAGTTGTCTTGGTGCCCAAGAAAGATGGGACCACCCGGTTCTGTGTAGACTATCGGAGGCTCAATGAAAATACTGTGACGGACGCTTACCCTATGCCCAGGGTAGACGAGCTACTCGATCGTATAGCCAGGG
>NC_069502.1:15784619-15787119 GCF_027579735.1 Bombina bombina | reverse complement strand
TGCCCTATCTGAGAATCAGGGCGGCAAAGAACTCCGGATGGAGTTCCCATTCCCTCAGATGAAACGCCTGTCTGCTCAAAAAATCAGCTTCCCAGTTGTCCACTCCTGGGATGTAGATTGCTGACAGATAACAAGAGTGAGCCTCCGCCCACCAAATTATCTTGGATACTTCTGTCATCGCTAAGGAACTCCTTGTTCCTCCCTGATGATTGATATAAGCCACAGTCGTGATGTTGTCCAACTGAAATCAGATGAATTTGGCCGAAGCCAACTGAGGCCAAGCCTGAAGCAAATTGAATATTGCCCTCAACTCCAGAATATTTATTGGAAGTAGAGACTCCGACCGAGTCCACACAGCCTGAGCCTTCAGGGAATTCCAGACTGCGCCCCATCCTAGTAGACTGGCGTCCGTTGTTACTATCACCCATGAGGGTCTGCGGAAGCAAGTCCCTTGGGACAGATGATCCGGCGACAACCACCAAAGCAGAGAGTCTCTTGTCTCCTAATCCAGATCTATCTGAGGAGACAAGTTTGCATAATCTCCATTCCACTGTCTGAGCATGCTCAGTTGTAGAGGTTTGAGATGAAAACGGAATGATGTCCATTGCCGCCACCATCAATCCAATTACCTCCATGCACTGAGCCACTGATGGCCGAGGATTGGACTGAAGGGATTGGCATTTATTCAGAATCTTTCATTTTCTGACTTCCATCAAGAAGATTTTCATGGATACAGAGTCTATTAGAGTTCCCAGGAAAGGAACCCTTGTCCGTGGAGTTAGTGAACTCTTTTCTAGATTCACCTTCCACCCATGAGTCCTTAGAAAGGATAGAACCATGTCGGTATGAGACTTTGTCAGCTGATAAGACGACGCCTGGATCAGAATATCGTCCAGATAAGGCGCCACTGCAATGCCCCGCGGCCTGAGAACCGCCAGAAGAGACCGTAGAACCTTCGTAAAGATCCTGGGTGTCGTGGCCAGCCTGAAGGGAAGGGCCACAAACTGAAAATGTTTGTCCAGAAAGGCAACCTCAGGAACTTGTGATGATCTCTGTGGATAGGAATATGAAGATATGCATCCTTTAAGTCCACGGCAGTCATATATTGACCCTCCTGGATCAATGGAAGAATTGTCCGAATAGTCTCCATCTTGAAGGATGGAACTCTGAGAAATTTGCTTAGACTCTTGAGATCTAAAATGGGTCAGAACATTCCCTCCTTTTTGGGAACCACAAAAAGATTTGAGTAAAGCCCCTGTCCCTGTTCCTGTTTTGGAACGGGACAAATTACTCCCATAGTGGAGAGGTCTTTTACACAACGTAAGATCGCCTCTCTTTTTATCTGGTCTACAGACAATCATGAAAGAAGAAACCTTCCCCTTGGGAAGGAATTTTTGAACTCCAACTGATACCCTTGAGACACGATTTCTAGTGTCCAGGGATCCTGAACGTCTCTTATCCAAGCCTGGACAAAGAGAGAAAGTCTGCCCCCTACTAGATCTGGTCCCGGATCGGGGGGCCGGCCCTTCATGCTGTCTTGGGAGCAGCAGCGAACTTATTGGGTTGTTTACCCTTGTTCCAAGTCTGGTTGGGTCTCCAGGTGAGCTTGGCTTGAGGATAATTCCCTTCCTGTTTAGCAAAGGAGGAAGGGGGGGACTCCTTTGAAATTACAAAAGGAACGAAAATTACTTTGTCGTCCCCTTTGCTTAGCTGTCTTAATCTTGAGGGAAATAATTTCTTTCAAGTCAGGCCCAAATAGGGTCTTTCCCTTGAAAGGAATAGCCAAAAGCTTGGATTTAGAGGACACATCCGCAGACCAAGATTTCAACCACAGGGCTCTCCATGCTAAAATGGAGAATTCCGCACTCTTAGCCGCCAATTGGGTGACCTGAAAGGCAGCATCTGTAATAAAAGAATTAGCCAGCTTAAGGGCTTTAATGCTATCATGTATTTCCTCCAAGGAAGTCTCAGTCCTAAGAGACTCCTCTAGAGCTTCAAACCAAAAGGCAGCCGAAGTCGTGACTGTTACAATGCAGGCCGTTGGTTGCAATAAAAACCCTTGATGAACATAGAGTTTTTTGAGAAGACCCTCCAACTTCTTATCCATGGGGTCTTTGAAAGCACAACTGTCCTTGATAGCAATAGTTGTACGCTTCGCCAGGGTAGAGGTAGCTCCCTCCACCTTAGGGACCGTCTGCCAAGAGTCCCGGACGGTGTCAGCTATAGGGTACATTTTCTAGGGGAAGGAGAGAACGGGATACCCGGTCTTCCCCATTCCCTTGCAAAAATGTCCGAAATTCTCTTAGGAACGGGAAAAACATTGAAATAAGAAGGGACCTCTAAGTATTTGTCCATCTTACACAATTTCTCTGGTGGGACCACAATAGAATCACAGTCGTCCAGAGTCATCAAAACCTCTCGCAGCAACAGGCGGAGGTGTTCAAGTTTAAATCTGAAAGACATGACGTCTGAATCTGTCTGGGGCAATGCACTTCCTGAG
>NC_069502.1:15767119-15769619 GCF_027579735.1 Bombina bombina | reverse complement strand
TATTGAACTTGCAGTTATTGTTTTTAGTATGTATAATACAGACATCCCAACCTGCAAAAACTCATTTCAGGGCGGTGGGTTCACCCGCTACTGCGCCGCCCCCCCCCCCTCCCAGTTATATATTGGACACCTTGAAACCCTAAATAAGTTAGAGACTTATCATTAAAGTAGCTTCCCACCAAAGTCACATAAAAAAGTAGCTTTATTGCACAACCACATACAACAAACCTATTTTCTAGTGATTGTTCCCTTGTTGAATGCTAAAATATTTTATTACACAAAGTTTAATTACGTGCTGTAAATAAGGTAGTATTTGTGTTTTTATTTTATTAGAATAAGTGGGGGCTTTTTGGTTACTGATGCTTTGAGAGTTCTATAACGTCCCAGCAACTAAAGGCATTCCTTAAAGAAACACTTTTCCGGATTTGGGCCACATTGGATCATGGTACTTGGAGTTTCAGGGAGATTGCATTCCATTTGCTGGCATCAGGGAGCTGCTATTACAATCAGGGAGACTCCCTGAGCTTCAGGGAGAGTTGGGATGTCTGATAATACTTGCAGCTGATTTTTATCAAACCCAATGCGTAGCTCCGTGTCTGTGCTTTGTGAAGATGTGGCACAGATTTTAATCCAAGTGCCTGAAGAAACTTTAAGTTATCCGATGTTGGTTTGGGATTTGTAAAGGTTTTATTACCGTGATGGAACCCAGAGTGGTGTTTGCAGAGTGAGCTGATGATTGCAGTCTTACTGCGCTCACGTGATGAGGATCCTATGGCAAGCTGAAGTGCTCAAAAATAGCACTGGTAGAACTGTATATCCAAGTAACGGTCCTTGACAGGTGTATTGCAACGCGTTTCAGCTGACACAGCAGACTTTTTCAAGCATACACCTGTCAATGAGATTGGGCTTTTTCTACCCTTGCTTTGAGTAGTTGATTGAACAAATGGCATAGTCTGTGCAATCAAGATGCTGTTATTTGCTGCAGCTGAAATACTGTCCATATATATATATAATAGCTGTGTTTTGTGATTTATAAAGGAATTAAGTTAATCACATGCTTAACCATATATATATATAATAGCTGTGTTTTGTTTTGTGATTTATGAAGGAATTAAGTTTATCCCATGCTTAACCATATATATATATATATATAATAGCTGTGTTTTGTGATTTATAAAGGAATTAAGTTAATCACATGCTTAACCATATATATATATAATAGCTGTGTTTTGTGATTTATAAAGGAATTAAGTTAATCCCATTCTTAACCATATATATATATAATAGCTGTGTTTTGTGATTTATAAAGGAATTAAGTTAATCACATGCTTAACCATATATATATAATAGCTGTGTTTTGTGATTTATAAAGGAATTAAGTTAATCACATGCTTAACCATATATATATATAATAGCTGTGTTTTGTGATTTATAAAGGAATTAAGTTTATCCCATGCTTAACCATATATATATAATAGCTGTGTTTTGTGATTTATAAAGGAATTAAGTTAATCACATTCTTAACCATATATATATATAATAGCTGTGTTTTGTTTTGTGATTTATAAAGGAATTAAGTTAATCACATGCTTAACCATATATATATAATAGCTGTGTTTTGTGATTTATAAAGGAATTAAGTTAATCACATTCTTAACCATATATATATATATATAATAGCTGTGTTTTGTGATTTATAAAGGAATTAAGTTAATCACATTCTTAACCATATATATATATAATAGCTGTGTTTTGTGATTTATAAAGGAATTAAGTTAATCACATGCTTAACCATATATATATATATATATATAATAGCTGTGTTTTGTGATTTATAAAGGAATTAAGTTAATCACATGCTTAACCATATATATATAATAGCTGTGTTTTGTGATTTATAAAGGAATTAAGTTAATCACATTCTTAACCATATATATATATATATATAATAGCTGTGTTTTGTGATTTATAAAGGAATTAAGTTTATCCCATGCTTAACCATATATATATAATAGCTGTGTTTTGTGATTTATAAAGGAATTAAGTTAATCACATGCTTAACCATATATATATAATAGCTGTGTTTTGTGATTTATAAAGGAATTAAGTTAATCACATTCTTAACCATATATATATATATATATAATAGCTGTGTTTTGTGATTTATAAAGGAATTAAGTTTATCCCATGCTTAACCATATATAATAGCTGTGTTTTGTGATTTATAAAGGAATTAAGTTAATCACATGCTTAACCATATATATATAATAGCTGTGTTTTGTGATTTATAAAGGAATTAAGTTAATCACATGCTTAACCATATATATATATATATATAATAGCTGTGTTTTGTGATTTATAAAGGAATTAAGTTAATCACATGCTTAACCATATATATATAATAGCTGTGTTTTGTGATTTATAAAGGAATTAAGTTAATCACATTCTTAACCATATATATATATATATATAATAGCTGTGTTTTGTGATTTATAAAGGA
>NC_069502.1:15757119-15759619 GCF_027579735.1 Bombina bombina | reverse complement strand
TTCACAAAGTGTTAATCTCCCAGTTTTGCAGGCTACTGAAGGAACACCTGTGGCTAATGATTCCCCAGCTGCTAATGCAGCATTTTCAGAGAGTGAGGAAGATGTTGAAATTTCTGATTCTCAGTTTTCTCTACCTGCAGCTCAAAATATGACTGCAAGTTATTCTCTGCAGAGTATTAATGAATTTTTAGATATTACTAAAAGGAAAAAGATACAGAATTCATTTCCTGATCTTGTGAAGTTTGTAGATTCAGTAGAGTTCTATTGTAAACGCGCTAGCGAGGAAGAGCTCAGTAGAACAGGTATCGTTTAAACAAATTGTTACAAAAGGTTCGTCTTTCCCTAAAGAGTAATGATGATTAGCAGGCATTTGTTTTTTACTCTGTCCTCTGTTAGCTTACTTCATGTTTTGTGATGGGTAAAATTGTGAATAAGATGTCCTGTGGGACATTAAATGTTAATGGGTGTAGAGTTAGTGAGAAGAGAGCTACAATGTTTTCATATTTAATACAGAAGAAAGTGAAGATATCTTTTTTACAAGAAACTCATACAGATTTAACTAATGAGAGGTTTAGAGAATGGAGAGGGAAGGGTTTTCTCAGTCATGGCTCTAATACAAGTGCAGGAGTTGCAATTCTTTTTTCTGAAATATAGAACCAGATTCTGTAGTAGTTGAAGAAATCATTAAAGGAAGCTTCTAAAGGTTGAAGCTGTATTTGGAGGGGTTAAATTTTGTTTTATGAATGTTTATGCACCTTGTGTTGCTACAGAAAGAGTTACTTTTTTACAAACTTTAAGCAAAGCTTTAACGTATTCAGTTAGGGACTGTGCTGCTGCTAGGGGGAGATTTTAATTGCACTGTAGATTTTAAAATTGTCAGGAATCATTTGGAGCCTTCCCCAATGTCTGCTAAAGAATTGCTTTCTGTTTTAAATGTTAATGATTTAGTTTATGTCTGGAGAGTGTTTAACCCAAACATTAGACAATACACTTGGGTCAGTTTAAGTGAAAATTGTATTTCTGCTGCTAGACTGGACAAATTTTATGTTTTTAAGCATAATTCAAATATTTTTATTGATTGTCAGATTGTTCCTAATGTTTTTTCTGATCATGCAATGGTTCTTTGTAATTTAGTTCTGCCATCAACTTCCACCCATAGTTCATATTGGCATTTTAATTGTCAGCTTTTAAAGGATATACGGTTTTTAGAATGTTTTGCCTTTTTTTGGAAACAATGGTCAGAAAGAAAAAATGATTTTGCAACATTAAGGCAATGGTGGGATATAGGAAAAGTACAAATAAAAGTTTTTTGTCAACAGTATAGTCAGCAAATGTCTGCAAGTGTAAATAATAGCATGAGAGTTCTGGAGCAGGAAATTTTGCAACTTCAAAAAGCCTTTGATAGCTCTTTTAATGTTGGGTTGTATGATGATTTAAAGTTAAAAAAACAGTTGTTAGCCAACCTATTGGATAGTAGGGTTCAGGGTGCGCTAGTAAGATCTCGCTTTCAAGTTGCAACAGAGATGGGACATATCATCACAGTATTTTTTTGGACTTGAGAAGAAAAATGGACAAAAGAAAGTGATACATTGTCTAAAGGACTCAAATGGTTTGGAGCTCACTGAGCAAAAGGAGATAAGAAACTTTGCTGTGGATTTCTATACAGAACTGTTCAGGAGAAAAGTCTGTAATGGATCAGATTCTGCTACACAGCAGCTCCTCTGTTCTCTCCCAAAGATCAAGGATCAGGATGTGGAGGACCTTGAAAAACTTTTAACATTTGATGAACTGACTTCTGCTTTAAACAGTTTGCACAGTGGCAAGGCCCCTGGAATTGATGGGCTTCCTGTGGATTTTTATAAGCATTTCTGGACTATTATTGGTGAAGATGTTCACTTGGTCCTTAAGGAATCCTTACAGGTCAGAGAGCTGCCCTTAAGTTGTCGGCGTGCAGTGATAACTCTGTTGCCTAAAAAAGGTGATTTGACTGATATAAGAAATTGGAGACCAGTCTCTCTGTTATGTACAGACTATAAACTTTTTTCTAAAGCTTTGGCAATGCGCTTGAGAGAAGTTATAGGTTCTGTAGTGCACCCTGATCAAACCTACAGTATTCCTAATAGGTGTATTCATGATAATATTTCTTTATTAAGGGATTCTATAGCTGTTTCCAAATTGTTTAATATTAATGTGGGTATAATTTCATTAGATCAGCAGAAGGCTTTTGACAGAGTTGAGCATGATTACCTCTTCAGTACTTTGCATGCTTATGGTTTTGGTCCTCAATTTATTTCTGCTATAAAACTTTTATATAACAATATATTTAGTTTTCTTAAGATTAATGGTGAACTTAGTAGTCCTTTCCCTGTACAAACTGGTATTAGGCAGGGATGTCCACTTTCTGGAATGCTGTATTCTCTTGCAATTGAGCCTTTACTGATTAAATTAAGAGACCATCTGGTAGGTTTAAGTTTACCTCACATACAGGTACCTATTTCTA
>NC_069502.1:15721614-15749114 GCF_027579735.1 Bombina bombina | reverse complement strand
GGAAGAAGCGGTAATGGAGGAAAAAGATATGCGTTTGAACCTCCAGGGCACTGCTAGTGCATCTATTAGATCCGCTTGGGGATCCCACGACCCGTACCTGGGTAGCTTGGTATTGAGACGGGACGCCATGAGATGTATCTCTGGCATCCCCCACTTGCTGCATATCTCTGCAAACACCTCGGGATGAAGAGACCATTCCCCTGGATGGAAGGATTGCCTGCTGAGAATATCCGCCTCCCAGTTGTCCACACCCGGAATGTGAATCGCTGACAGCAAACAGCTGTGGGCCTCCACCCACTCCAGAATCTGAGATACTTCCTTCATCACCAAGGAACTTCTCGTTCATCCCTGATGGTTGATGTAAGCTACTGAGGTTATATTGTCTGATTGGAATCTGATAAACTGGGACGAACCCAGAAGTGGCCAAGCCTTCAAGTCCTTGAAGATTGCCCGTAGTTCCAAAATATTGATCGGGATGGAGGACTCCTCCTGAGTCCACAACTCCTGTGCCTTCCTGATACCCCAAACAGCTCCCCATCTGGATAGGCTTGCGTCCGTAGTCACAATCTCCCAGGATGGTCTTAAGAACATGTCCCTCAGGACAGATGATCTGGACAGAGCCACCAAGAGAGCGATTCTCTCAACCGGCTGTCTAATACAATCTGTTGAGACCAATCTGAATGATCACCGTTCCACTGCCTCAGCATGCACAGGTCCATGTAAAGGTCTGAGACGGAACTTGGCGAAAGGAATGATGTCCATTCAGGACACCATGAGACCAATTACCTTCATACACTGAGCCACAGAGGGACTCAAGGAGGTCTGGATGGCAAGACATACCGAAGTTAGCTTGCAACGTCTCTCGTCTGTTAGAAATATCCTTATGGATACGGAGTCTATTATAGTAACCAGGAATTCCACCCTGGTACTTGGGATAAGAGAACTCTTTTCTAAATCTATTTTCCATGTGATCGAAGAAGACTGAGAAGGGACTACGAGAATTCTTCCGCAAGATGAAAAGATGGTGCTTGCACCAGAATATCGTCCAAGTATGGGGCTACTGCAATATCCTGAGTTCTGGCAATGGCTAGAAGAGCCCCCAGAACCTTCGTAAAGATTCTTGGAGCAGTAACTAGGCCAAACAGAAGGGCAATGAACTGGAAGTGCTGGTCCAGGAATGCAAACCTCAGGAACTGAAATTGTTCCCTGTGGATTGGAACATGAAGGTAAGCGTCCTTCAGATCAATAGTGGTCATAAAATGGCCTTCCTGAAGTAAGGGACACTGAGAAATTTGTTTAAGCACTTTAGGTACAGAATTGGGCGGAACGTTCCCACCTTCTTTGGGACCACAAAAAGGTTTGGAAAAAAACCCAAACCTTTTTCTTCGATACGCACCAGGACAACAACTGCTAAGGAGGATAGATCCCGAATGCACCCTAGAAATTTATCCTCTTTTCTGGTCTGGTAGACAGATTCAAGAGAAGAAATCTGTCCCTTGGCGGATGATATGTGAAGCATATCTTGTATCCCTGAGATACCACCTCCAGGACCCATGGATCCTGTACATCCTTGAACCAGGTGTCTGAAAAAAGATACAGTCTGCCCAATACACAATCCGATCCCGGATCGGGGGCCACAGCTTGGATTTATTCCAGGACTGAGCCGGCTTCCAAATACTCTTTGGCTTGGAGGAGGATTGTTGTCATTGGGATCTTTCAGAATGAAAGGAACGAAAATTAGAAGATTGTCATTCCTTAGACTTGTTCTTCTTATCTTGCGGTAGGATGGCACCCTTGCCTCCGGTAACCATAGAAATAATGGAGTCCAGGCCTGGACCAAATAAAATCTTTCCCTTGAAGGGAAGAGAAAGGAGTCTGGACTTAGAAGTCATATACTCAGACCAAGACTTCAACCAGAGCGCCCGGCGGGCTAGGACCGGAAAGCCAGAGGCCTTTGCATTTAGGCAAATAATTTGCATGTTCGCATCAGAAAAAAGAATTAGCAATTCTCAGGTTTTAAATCTGTCTTGAATATCCTCGAGGGGAGACTCTACCTCAATGAGTTCCGACAGAGTCACACCAATAGGTAGCCGCTCCAGTAACCGCGGCAACTGCAGCTGCTTCCAGTAACCGCGGCAACTGCAGCTGCCGGTTGAAACAAAAATCCTGTATGTTGAAACATTTTTCTCAGAAAGGGTTTTCATTTTCTTATCCATCAATGCTCTGAACAAAGAACTATCCTCAAGAGGTATAGTAATACGTTTAGCAAGCGTAGAGAGAGCACCATTCACTTTAGGATTAGGAATGGAGCCCCACAAATCCAATTAAGAGTCCGGGACAGGGAACAACTTTTTAAAAGTAGACGAGGGGGAAAAGGAAGAACCAATTCTTTCCCATTCATTCTTAATAATGTTCGCCATCTTAACCTGCACAGGAAAAGTCAAAGGAACTTTCCTGTCTTCGTAGACTCTGTCTAATTTGGGTATCATAGGTTCTTTAGACAGTGCAGCCTCTGGAACCTCTAACGTAGACAGAACCTCCTTTAATAAAAAACGCAAGTGCTCATCTTTAAATCTAAAGGACGTTCCTCCGCAGCAGGAGGCTTACACGCTAAGGACTCCGACCCAGAATGTCCACCCTCTGAAACTACAGAGGTTAGCTCATCATCGGATAACCGGGACATAATAGCTAAATCTGATAAATATTTAGATGACTCCGAGTCAGGAGAGCTATGTTTAACCTTTCTCTTGCGTTTGATAGACCAAGGTAATGCACTGAGAGCCGCAGACACCGCTGTTTGTAATTGCGCGGCAAAGTCCACAGGAAGAAGGACCCCTCCGGATGGAGGATTAGATGTGCTACGGGGAACTGCATGTGGAGTGGATAAGGTAGCAAGGGTAGTAATCTCACGGGACGACGAGTCCTTAGATGTAGACGGCTCAGAGGGACTAAGAGCTTTAGCAGGCTTAGTTCCCTTCTTAGACTTTATAACGGTTTTAAGGCATGTGGAACATAATTGAGTGGGCGGGAAAAAACACGGCCTCCTCACAATATAAACAGGTATGATTTAGTACAGAAGTACCTTCTAACATGTTGGAGTCCTCCATAGCTCAGGTTATACCCACAGAAGGATACAAATAAAAACGTTTATTATAGAAAACTGCACCTTTTTACTCCCAATGGCTGGGGCACTCACCACCTCTTAAACCCAGACAGTTAACAGAGGAAACGCTCTCCTCATGTTCAAGTCTCAGCCGGAATGGAGGAAATGAACATAGACCCAACCTGATCATAATGAATGCAAGACAGTACTTTCCCTCACATAGATTTAGAGTTTTGCGTTAGAAGGGGTGCGTTAGCTACGCGTGTTTTTTTTCCCCTGCACCTTTTAAATAACGCTGGTATTGAGAGTTCTCTGAAGGGCTGCGTTAGGCTCCAAAAAGGGAGCGTACAGGCATATTTACCGCCACTGCAACTCTCAATACCAGCATTGCTTACGGACGCGGCCATCTTAAAAAACGTGCTCGTGCACGATTCCCCCTTAGGAAACAATGGGGCAGTTTGAGCTGAAAAAAAACCTAACACCTGCAAAAAACCAGCGTTCAGCTCCTAACGCAGCCCCATTGTTTCCTATGGGGAAACACTTCCTAAGTCTGCACCTAACACCCTAACATGAACCCCTGAGTCTAAACACCCCTAACCTTACACTTATTAACCCCTAATCTGCCGCCCCCGCTATCGCTGACCCCTGCATTACACTTTTAACCCTTAATCTGCCGCTCCGGACACCGCCGCAACCTACATTATCCCTATGTACCCCTAATCTGCTGCCCCTTATATCGCAGACACCTATATTATATTTATTAACCCCTAATCTGCCCGCTACCTTACCTACACTTATTAACCCCTAATCTGCCAACCGGACCTCACCGCTACTATAATAAATATATTAACCCCTAAAGCTAAGTCTAACCCTAACACCCCCCTAAGTTAAATATAATTTAAATCTAACGAAATAAAATAAATCTTCTTAAATAAATTATTCCTATTTAAAGCTAAATACCTGTAAAATAAACTCTAATATAACTACAATATAAATAATAATTACATTGTAGCTATTTTAGGATTTATATTTATTTTACAGGCATCTTTGTATTTATTTTAACTAGGTACAATAGCTATTAAATAGTTAATAACTATTTAATAGCCACCTAGTTAAAATAATTACAAAATTACCTGTAAAATAAATCCTAACCTAAGTTACAATTAAACCTAACACTACACTATCAATAAATTAATTAAATAAAATACCTACAATTATCTACAATTAAATCAACTAAACTAAATTACACAAAAAAAACACTAAATTACAAAACAAACAAACACTAAATTAAAAAAAAAAAGATTACAAGAATTTTAAACTAATTACACCTACTCTAAGCCCCCTAAAAAAATAACAAAGCCTCCTAAAATAAAAAAAATGCCCTACCCTAATCTAAAATAAAAAGTTTACAGCTCTTTTACCTTACCAGCCCTTAAAAGGGCTTTTTGCGGGGCATGCCCCAAAGAATTCAGCTCTTTTGCCTGTAAAAAAAACATACAATACCCCCCCAACATTACAACCCACCACCAACATACCCCTAATCTAACCCAAACCCCCCTTAAAAAACCTAACACTAAGCCCCTGAAGATCTCCCTACCTTATCTTCACCACGCCGGATATCACTGATCCGTCCAGAAGAGGCTCCGAAGTCTTCATCCTATCCGGCAAGAAGAGGAGATCCGGACCGGCAAACATCTTCAAGCGGCATCTTCTATCTTCATCCATCCGACGAGGAGCGGCTCCATCTTCAAGAACTCCGTCGCGGAACATCCTCTTCTCCCGACGACTAGACGACGAATGAAGGTTCCTTTAAGGGACGTCATCCAAGATGGCGTCCCTAGAATTCCGATTGGCTGATAGGATTCTATCAGCAAATCGGAATTAAGGTATGAAAAATCTGATTGGCTGATTGAATCAGCCAATCAGATTCAAGTTCATTCCGATTGGCTGATCCAATCAGCCAATCAGATTGAGCTCGCATTATATTGGCTGTTCCTATCAGCCAATAGAATGCGAGCTCAATCTGATTGACTGATTGGATCAGCCAATCGGAATGAACTTGAATCTGATTGGCTGATTCAATCAGCCAATCAGATTTTTCATACCTTAATTCCGATTTGCTGATAGAATCCTACCAGCCAATCGGAATTCGAGGGACGCCATCTTGGATGACGTCCCTTAAAGGAACCTTCATTCATCGTCTAGTCGTCGGGAGAAGAGGATGTTCCGCGCCGGAGGTCTTGAAGATAGAGCCGCTCCTCGTCGGATGGATGAAGATAGAAGATGCGGCTTGGATGAAGATGTTTGCCGGTCCGGATCTCCTCTTCTTGCCGGATAAGATGAAGACTTCGGAGCCTCTTCTGGACCTCTTCTTGCCAGATAGGATGAAGACTTCGGAGCCTCTTCTGAATGGATCAGTGATACCCAGCGTGGTGAAGATAAGGTAGGGAGATCTTCAGGGGCTTAGTGTTAGGTTTTTTAAGGGGGGTTTGGGTTAGATTAGGGGTATGTGGGTGGTGGGTTGTAATGTTGGGGGGGGGTATTGTATGTTTTTTTACAGGCAATAGAGCTGAATTCTTTGGGGCATGCCCCGCAAAAGGCCCTTTTAAGGGCTGGTAAGGTAAAAGTGCTGTAAACTTTTTATTTTAGATTAGGGTAGGGCATTTTTTTTATTTTGGGGGGCTTTGTAATTTTTTTAGGGGGCTTAGAGTAGGTGTAATTAGTTTAAAATTCTTGTAATCTTTTTTTTTTTTTTGTAATTTAGTGTTTGTTTTTTTGTAATTTAGTGTTTGTTTTTTTTTTGTAATTTAGTTTAGTTGATTTAATTGTAGATAATTGTAGGTAATTGTAGTTAGTTTATTAAATTAATTTATTGATAGTGTAGTGTTAGGTTTAATTGTATCTTAGGTTAGGATTTATTTTACAGGTAATTTTGTAATTATTTTAACTAGGTAGCTATTAAATAGTTCTTAACTATTTAATAGCTATTGTACCTAGTTAAAATAAATACAAAGATGCCTGTAAAATAAATATAAATCCTAAAATAGCTACAATGTAATTATTATTTATATTGTAGCTATATTAGGGTTTATTTTACAGGTAAGTATTTAGCTTTAAATAGGAATAATTTATTTAATAAGATTTATTTTATTTTGTTAGATTTAAATTATATTTAACTTAGGGGGGTGTTAGGGTTAGGATTAGACTTAGCTTTAGGGGTTAATACATTTATTATAGTAGCGGTGAGGTCCGGTCGGCAGATTAGGGGTTAATACTTGAAGTTAGGTGTCAGCGATGTTAGGGAGTGCAGATTAGGGGTTAATACTATTTATTATAGGGTTTTTGAGGCGGGAGTGAGGCGGTTTATGGGTTAATACATTTATTATAGTGGCGGCGAGGTCCTTTCGGCAGATTAGGGGTTAATAAGTGTAGGTAGGTAGCGGCGACGTTGGGGGGGCAGATTAGGGGTTAATAAATATAATATAGGGGTCGGCGATGTTAGGGGCAGCAGATTAGGGGTACATAGGGATAATGTAGGTTGCAGCGGTGTGCAGTCGGCAGATTAGGGGTTACATTTTTTTATTAGAGTGGCGGCGATGTGGGGGGACCTCGGTTTAGGGGTACATAGGTAGTTTATGGGTGTTAGTGTACTTTAGAGCACAGTAGTTAAGAGCTTTATGAACCGGCGTTAGCCCAGAAAGCTCTTAACTCCTGGCTTTTCTCTGCGGCTGGAGTCTTGTCGTTAGATTTCTAACGCTCACTTCAGCCAAGACTCTAAATACCGGCGTTAGGAAGATCCCATTGAAAAGATAGGTTACGCAACTGACGTAAGGGGATCTGCGGTATGGAAAAGTCGCGGCTGGAAAGTGAGCGTTAGACCCTTTCCTGACTGACTCTAAATACCAGCGGGCAGCCAAAACCAGCGTTAGGACCCCCTAACGCTGGTTTGAACGGCTAACGCAGAACTCTAAATCTAGGCGCCTGTTATTACAAAGACAGCAATTAATAGGAGCTGAGCAACACTTTATCCCTATGAGTGCTAAGCACTTTCCCACCTGGGTGCTAAGCTGAATTTTTTTTTTTTTTTTATGTTTTTTACATAAAACAATTTTTTAACTTTTTTTTTTAAATTTTTTTACAAATCCCCAAGACTTATGCCGTTTGAAAGGTTAGGCGATTACCTTGGGGGTCTGTAGCTGCTTAGATGCCTGAGATACAGGCTTCTAAGCAGCATGCCCCCTTTCCCTATACTTTGCATTCTCCATTTTAAATAAAGTTGCGCTGTGACATCATCATGTCATTGCGCGTGACGTCACTGCGCAAAACGTGAAGCCCCGGCGATGCCTGTCACTATACAGGCCCGATCCCCAGAGTAGGAGTGGGTAGAAGCCTCCAGATCTCCCTTAAAGTGGGAGAGTGCTAGCGACAGCTCTGAGCCGTCAATAGCACCTGAGTGAGACAATTTATGACGGCTCAGAGCTGTCGTTAGCACTCAAGAGGTTAAAAAACGAAAGTGAAACTTTATAGTGAAACCTGTTTGTTCCTGCCAAAAACACACAGTCTATCAGACCAGGAAAAAAATCACACAAAGCAGCATGTAAATAATTAACACACACTGATTAATTAACCCCAACTGTTCAATAAACCCCCCTTCAGAGGATATTAACCCTGGATCCCATCAAGGTATAAAGGAGCCACACTGTGACCCTGTTATAGCGTTTTATGCGTAAAAATTGAAACAATCTTACCTCCAGGATCCATGCTGTAGAACAGAACAAAGCCTCTCAAGTGTGACAGTCTTATAGCAGCTCTCCTGACATGGACTTGAGTGAGAGAAAGCAGGCAGTGAAACTAGTCAATGCTGATTGCTTAGGAGCTGTTAGCAGTAGTCTGGATGGTTTCGCAGAAAAACTTTTCCTGCATCTCCAGACTCAACTTTCATCAATACTCTCACTGAGAGGTTGACGTGACTACTTAAAACTCCAGTCCTATCTCAAAGGGAAAATACCCTTTTCCAGGACTCTCCGAATCTTTTGACACTTCTCTGCCACCTCCTAACGTGACAAAAGGTACACATCCTAAGCTACCGTAAACTCCACAGCCCTGAACCAGCAACTTAGGCAGTTAACCCCTGAGCAGCCTGGGTGACAGGCCCGCAGGGAAGCATTACAAACATTATAAACACAACACACAGAAAACCTGGCATTCACCAGCAGATACACAGTAATGTTTAAAAGCAAAGCTGGGGGAAGTCAGTTACATTTGGTGCCAAAGGATCAAGCCCAGGACCACCTCAAGGTCTCCCCCTTCCTGTGACCTTAAAACAGCACCCACACAATGCATACTTCCAAACAAACCAACTGGGAACCTCCCAGGGTGACACAGGCTTTTGTAATCTCCCCTATGTAAATACAAAACACAGGAATGGACCGCACTCAGACTGGACTGGGTACACATCCTAAGCCACTGTAAATGCCACAGCCCTGAACACTAACAGACAGCTGAACAATTCCCAGAAACCCAGGCAGTTAACCCCAGAGCAGCCTGGGTAACAGGCCCGCATGGACGCATTACAAACATTATCAATACATCACACAGAAAACCTGGCACTCGCCCTTGTTTTTTTTGAAAGTGTGCGGTGTGTGGGTGCTGGTTTAGGGTCCCAGGAAGGGGGAGAACTTGACGTGGTCCTAGGCTTGATCCTCTCCAAAACTGAACTCCTTATTTTTCCCCCTTCTTCCAAAATCTCCACCCCCCCCACACAATTTTCTATAACTGTTGATAATTCCATCATCACCCCTGTCACGGATACCAGACAGCTAAGGCTACCCCCCACCCTCCTACTACATGGCTCACTCCCTGTTGTATTAGATTTGGCCATTTCATGGCTTATGGGATCTCCCAGATGCAGGCTATGTGTTTTGCTGTGTACACTTGATCATGGAAGAGCTGATCTATGACCGGTAAAAACCCTCCTAGGCTGGCCGGGCTCCTGGAACTCCCAGTCAGCCACAGAACAGCAGGACACCTGCTAACTTTACCCCTGGTCGCTCCAGCGGCCCTTTGCCCCAGAGCTCCGCTCTTTTGGGGATTTGTAGCCCCTAGGGAGGACAAGAGGTGGGGGAATTATCGGAGGGGAGCTACTTGGGTGGTGCCGGTTTAGGACACCCCTACCCCCAATTTTTATCGGGCTGTAACTCCGTAACAAATCATGCCACTTTTTGGACTGTGGCATTTGGGGACCAAGAGCTTTCAAATGGAACCCTGGAAGTGCCGCTGCTCCCCCGGGATCACCCCAAAACTGTCACCCCTGGGTCCTGGGATTCTGTGGGACTATGGCTGCTATTGAGGCGCCGGTCTGTCTGGAGGGGCGGGAATGGTGGGAAAATTGTGGGATTGTCCAGTGCTTTGTGTATAAAAGGAGTGTATGTTTTACAATAAAATCAGTTCCTGTAATCCTGCTTCACCTGAATGCTAGTATGTCTAGTTATTTGGGTGAACTCCTGCTAAAATCACTTTCCTGGGCTACATAGCAGCCTGTTCCAGGCAAAGGAAGGACCCTCTGGCAGAGCTACCTAGTCTTGGTAGCCGAATACCAGTGCTGTTGGGCATCAGGAGTGACTACAGGCTGTGGTCACTTGCAAGCTACATAGCTGCAGTCGGCCGGGAGGAAGCAGGACCCATTTGGTGGAGCTACCCAGTCGGGGTAGCGGGAGTATCCATCACATAGGCTGGCAGCGGTAAGATCTTTTTCTTCCACGCGATTCTGCTGCTGACAGAAGAAGGGCCACAGTAGCCGGTAACTATGGGAGTCAAATTTCTAAGGAGAGTACAGGAGGCACTGGCCCAGCTGGATGGTCCTATTAACCTACAGGACGAGCTGGAACAGAGGGACTTGATCCGCCGGGATCTCTGGTGGGAGGCTCTTCAACAGGAGCGGGACATTGGAAAGCTCCTCCCCATGAATGACACAAGGTTCCGGGTCAGCGGACCTTTAGAGTGTGTTTCCTGGGAAAACAGCCAAAGAAGGAATGGCTGGCTATCTGTTCTACATAGACTGGTCCAGCAAGAGATGTGGGAGGAGGACGGCTATCGGGCACTCCAATGGCTCACTATGCAAGTGCAGCCAAGGCTGGAGGATGGCTCCCCCACAGAGGGCTTTGGCTTCGGCGGCCTTGGATTACTATTTACAAAAAGGACAGTTTGGGAGCGAGACAGACCAGGGTCTGGAGGATATCTCTGGGCTCCAAGAGGAACTGCTGGATCTCTTGGAGGAATCCTGGCTACTAGACAATCTGGATTTTATAATTGACCAGGAAGAGGCACTGGTCAAGGAATACAATAAGCTGCTAGATCTCGTTAAGCAGCGTGCCAAGGGTATACAGATCTGGGGTGCAGCCCTCTGGGATTCATGGAGCTTGACTGTGGAGGAGTGGCAACAAAGAAAAAAAGGAACCAGGGCTGCTGGATCCTGATCAGCAGTCTGGCTCAAAGCTTATGGTCTTGGACCAAGGAGCCACCCTAGCAGAAGCTCTGGCAACAGGGCAGACAGCCGCCGGCCTCTGCCCAGCACCTGCAACAGCTCCAGGGAGAGGAGATAGTCGTAGTTCTCCCCGTAAGCACAACCCCTTCCTGGGAGAGGAGACAGTTGGTCTCTCTCCCCAGTGGCAGAGCCAGGAGCCTGGAGAGGAGACAGTTGGTCTCTCTCCCCAGCGGCAGAGCTATCCCCTAGGAGCAGAGGAAGTCATCCTCCCTCCCCTTACACAGAACTCCTTCCTGGGAGAGGAGACAGTCGGTCTCCCTTCCCATTGGCAGAGCAGTTTCCCATGGAGCGGAGGTAGCCGACCTCCCTCCCCAGTGGTAGATCTCCTTCTCAGGAGAAGAGACAGATGGTCTCACTCCCCTCAGTAGCTTGGCAGGGTCTCTACCCTTTTCTCGTCCCGGAGTATTTCTCACATGGGGCAGGCCAGGGGGGTACCTGCTCATGCAGTTGGTGCCACAAGTTTGGGCACCCAAGTTTTGCCTGCCCCACCAAGGAGCAACTTCCACCTACAGCTGGGAAACCGGCCATGGCTTTGTTGAATACCCGCCCCTGCAGTTGGTACCACAAGTTTGGGCACCCGAGTCTTGCCTGCCCCACCAAGGAGCAGCCTCACCCTCCAGTCTGGGGTAGGAAAACAGCCGCAAAACCGGGACTGGCTTTGTTTGTGGGTGGGTCAGCTGGTACTCAACAGACTGTCACAGAGGGAGGCAGTGTGGCCATGGAACACTAGAACTTGTGGGAGAACAACTGTTCGGGAACTGGCCTTCGCAAACTTGTTTGGGACGTTGCATCGTGTGACTGTCCCTGCGCCTAGGGCGCAGGGGATGGACACCAGCAGGAAACCCCTAGGAGGCCCCAAGCCCAGAAGAGATGGGATAACCTCTCCCAGTAACCGAGAAGTGGAGGGCCACCATTGGACAGCCCCAGGCCAACCCATTAAGGTTCTAGCCGGGTCTGCCAAACTGGAGGGGGGAAGATGTCATGGATACCAGACAGCTAAGGCTACCCCCCACCCTCCTACTACATGGCTCACTCCCTGTTACATTAGATTTGGCCATTTCATGGCTTATGGGATCTCCCAGATGCATGCTATGTGTTGTTTTTCTGTGTACACTTGGTCATGGAAGAGCTGATCTATGACCGGGAAAAACCCTCCTAGGCTGGCCAGGCTCCTGGAACTCCCGGTCGGCCGCATTACAATGGACATCCGCCTTACCCCTCTCAGGCTGGTCGGGCTCCTGGAACTTCCAGTCGGCCACAGAACAGCAGGACACCTGCTAACTTTACCCCTGGTCGCTCCAGCTGCGCTTTTCCCCAGAGCTCCGCTCTTTTGGGGATTGGTAACCCCTAGGGAGGACAAGAGGTGGGGGAATTACCGGAGGGGAATTACTTAGGGAACTGTGGGTTTAGGACACCCCTACAACACAATCTTTACTGGGCTGTAACTCCGGTCCACTGTAACAAATCATGCCGATTTTTGGACTGTGGCATCTGGGGACCGATTAGCTTTCACACTGGAAGTGCTGCCGCTCCCCCGGGATCACCCCAAAACCGTCACCCTTGGGTCCTGGGATTCTGTGGGACTATGGCTGCTATAGAGGCGCCAGTCTGTCTGGAGGGGCGGGAATGGGGGGAAAATTGTGGGATTGTCCAGTGTCTTATCAAGATGAGCTTTGTGTATAAAAGAAGTGTATATTTTACAATAAAATCAGTTCCTGTTTCACCTGAATGCTAGTATGTCTAGTTCTTTGGGTGGGCTCCTGCTAAAATCAAGTTCCTGGGTTACATAGCAGCCTGTTCCAGGCAGAGGAAGGACCCTCTGGCAGAGCTACCTAGTCTGGGTAGCCGGAGTCTGCCACAGGTTGGGACCCTGAATACCGGTGCTGTTGGGCATCAGGGGTGACTACAGGCTGTGGTCACTTGCCAGCTACATAGCTGCAGTTGGCAGGGAGGAAGCAGGACCCGTTTGGAGCTACCCAGTTGGGGTATCTGTGGTATCCGTCACAACCCCTACCCCTCATGCCCGATGTCTTGGGGTCACATTTGACTCAGACCTTTCCTTCACTCCTCACATTCAGTCCTTGGCTAAAGTCTACAACTTCCACCTTTAAAAACATCTTTAAAATTGGATATTTCCTTACACAAGACACCACTAAGATTTTAATCCACTCTCTCATCCTTTCCCATCTCGACTACTGCAACTCCGTCCTCTCTGGTCTTCCTAGCTGCCACCTAGCTCCTTTACAATCCATAATGAATCCTTCTGCTAGGCTCATCTTTCTTACACGTTGCTCTTCATCTACTGCACCACTCTGCCAATCCCTTCACTGGCTTCCTCTTGCCTCCAGGATTAAAGACAAAATCCTCACTCTGACATACAATGCCCTCAACTGCACTGCTCCTCCCTACATTTCAGACCTTGTCTCCAGACACTCTCCCTTCCGTCCCCTTCGCTCTGCTCCTGATCTCCTACTTTCCTCCTCTCTTGTTACTTCCTCACATTCCCATTTACAGGACTTCTACAGACTGGCCCCCAACTTGTGTAACTCCCTGCCTTGCTTCACAAGACTCTCCCCTAGTTTTAACAGCTTTAAGCGCTCCCTAAAGACTCTACTATTCAGGGATGCATACAAACACTAACCTTTCCTTAGTCCATTGCTTTCACCTTGAACCCCTTAGAATGTAAGCCTATGAGCCCAGCTGTTTGCAGGGACCCATTTGATCCCTATAAATGTTATCCTGTATACTGACACTGTTTATAGCGCTGCAAAATCTGTTGGCACTCTACTGATACCTGTTAATAATAATAATAATAATAATATTTATTTATTATTAATTTATAAAATATTTGACCAGGAAGGATACATTAAGATTTCAATTGTTTTCAAGTATGTCCTGGGATCACAAAACCTTGCATTGATACAATAGGGTACAATAAAATACAAAAACAATAATAATACACAATATATGAAAAAATTTAACATAGAACAGGTAGGAAATATATAATCAACCATGACAGGTGCATTCTGTTTTGAGATATGTAGAGAGGGATCTCTTAAAGGATTTTAGGATTGGGGAAGATTTGAAAGTGTGCGGGAAATCAAAGGAGGATTGAGCTGCTTTCTTTTTGTATTGAGGCAAACTAAATAATATGCTGGTACTGGATCGGAGGTTATAGGAGGTGGGAATAGCCGGGGACAGTATTCTGCTCAGGTAGGGTGGGAGCTTCCCAGAAAGGCTCTTAAGCACAAGGCTGGAAAGATGGAGGGAGCGTCTGGATTCCAGCGACAGCCAGTTTAGTTCTTTTAGCATGTCACAAGGGTGGGTATTGTAGTTACATTGTAGCACAAAGCGGCAGAACAAGTTATACAATGTATTAAGTTTATTTAGGTGAGTTTGCGGTGCAGGTGCGTATACTACGTCCCATGATAGGCATCAGCATTTGCTGTACAATCTTTTCCTTTACTGTAGGGCTGAGGCAAGATTTGTTTCTGTACAGGGCACCTAGTTTTGGATAAAGTTTAGATGCAAGTTTTTCTATGTGGAGGCCAAAAGATAGATTAGGGTCTAACAACATACCCAAATATTTGAAAGAGTGGACTGTGGTCAGCGTGCAATTGGATTTTGTTTTGATGCGTAGATGGGAATTTTGTAATTTATGTATTTTAGGTCTCGTTCCAAAGATCATTGTGACAGTTTTGTCAGTGTTTAGGAAGAGTTTGTTTTTTGAGATCCACTTTTCTACCTCTGTGAACTGGTCTTGGAGCACTTCTTCAAGCTGTGGCAGATCGGGATTGTTTACATAGATTACCGTGTCGTCTGCGTACATGTGTACAGTTGAGGATTTGCAGACATTAGCTAGATCATTTATAAATAATGTGAATAGCAGGGGGCCGAGAATGGAACCTTGGGGAACACCACACGTGACTGGGAGAGGGAGGGAGTCACTGTTAGAAACAGAGACATATTGTGATCGATCCGATACATATGATCTAAACCAGGTTAACGGACGATCACCAATACCAGAGTTTTTTAGTTTGAGCAGTAGTATGTTGTGGTCTACTGTGTCAAAGGCCTTTGCAAAATCAAGGAAAATAGCTCCAGTTAGTTCTCCTTGTTCCATGCAATGTCGATGTCGTTGCACACTTTTAGGAGGGCAGTTATAGTGGAGTGATTCTGGCGAAAACCTGATTGATCAGGGGTCAGATAGTTAGAAAGTTGGTAATACTTGCATAATTGCGTATGGACGCATTTTTCTAAATTTTTTGACAATACTGGGAACAATGATATAGGGCGATAGTTAGAAACCAAGGTTAACTCCCCACTTTTATGAATAGGCACTACTCTTGCAGTTTTCCAGAGTTTGGGTATGTATCCAGACATCAAGGATTCAATAATTAGGGTTGTGACAGGCTTAGCATTATTGCCGGTGCACTGAGCTTCAACAGCATTGCTGGGATTTGATCAGGTCCAGACTGGTTTTTCATTTTTAGATTAAGGTGTTTCTTAACGACATTAATGGGTACAGGTCTAAAATTGAACTTCTCTATATTGGGTCTTTGCTGTTTTAGTGGGGCCTGATCCACATTTGTAGTTTCAAGATGTGCGTCATTTATTAGTTTGTCAATCAGGGTGGTGGAGCAGCCGACAAATTAATTGTTAAAGGCATTTGCTACTTCTAAGGGGAGTTGCAGGGTTTGGTTGTCCACATTGACAGTGCGGGGTTGGGAGTGGATTGGTGGATTTTGTAAGTTATTTATGAGTTTTCAAAACTTTCTAGGGTTTGATGTTATTCTTCAGATAATCACAGAAATATTGTGCCTTAGCCAATTTTGTTTGTTTAGTGCATATATTTCGCCATTGTCTATATACACAGCGATCGTTCATAGAGCCAGTTTGTGTGAACTTTGACCACAATGAATCTCGAAACTGGTACATTTGAATGAGGTCAGCTGTGATCCAATTCAAGTGTGCTCCTTTTACTCTCACCTTACGCAGTGGGGCATGTAAATTCCAAACTTGTAGAAGTTCAGACTGAAAGAATTCAACTGCAGAGTCTAACAGGCCCATTTATCAAGCTCCGTACAGAGCTTGAAGGGCCGTGTTGCTGGCGAGTCTTCAGACTCGCCAGAAACACAACTTATGAAGCAGCAGTCACAAAGACCGCTGCTCCATAACCCTGTCCGCCGGAATCGCCGGAAATCAACCCGATCGAATACGATCTGGTTGATTGACACCTCCCTGCTGGCGGCCGATTGGCCGCGAGTCAGCAGGGGGCGGCGTTGCACCAGCAGCTCTTGTGAGCTGCTGGTGCAATGTTAAATGCGGAGAGCGTATTGCTCTCTGCATTTAGCGAGGTCTTGCGGACCAGATCCGCAGTGTCGGATAAGGTCCACAAGCCCTTTGATAAATGGGCCTGTAGATCTGGGATTAGGTTTAATCTGTGCCAGGGGAGGTTCGTAATGTCATTTAGAAATGATTGAAGATTACACTTTTTTGAAGGACCTGGTGATTTTAACCTTGGGAGAGGATTTATTTGCCTTTATTTTGCGCACACAGTACACTAAGCAGTGGTCACTGAAATTGTTAGGGAGAACACCTGCCTCCTGGATTCGGTTGGGAGTAGTGGAGAGAATCCAGTCAAGCAGGGTGTGATTATGGCTTTTGATGTTTATGCGAGTTGGGGAGGAGATTAATTGCGTTAGCTGCAAAGATTTAAGCAGTGAGCGACAACTATTATTTTTTAGATTCAGCTAATCAATATTAAAATCTCCAAAAACCAAAATTTCACTTTTTGGGTTTTGAGCTATGGTTTCACTAAGGAGATGGGCTATGTCAGAAAGGGAATGCACAGGGGAGCTAGGTGGGCGGTAGATCCCTGCAACAATGATTGATTTACTGCACGGTATCTCAATTGTGCCAGAAAGGAAATCAAGGCCGCGATCCGATATAAATCGTCGCCCGCAAAAGCCGGCGACGCCAAATTTTGCGCTGGTTTGGTATCACATATACGGCGTAACATAGAAGTTACGCTCATATATTTCTGCCTTCGGCCGTAGTTTTTTGGCCCATAGACAGGTATACCAAACCCGCGCAGTTTGGTATCCAATATACAGTGTAAGGACTTACGTGGCAAAAATGGAGAAATCTTACTCCATTTTCACCTCGCCACAAATTGCAGGTGTAGTAAGCCTTACGCTGAGTATTGGAGCCCCGTAGCTCCCTAAACTACCTGCAAAATAAAACCTAACAACTAACGCATGCGCAATGTGTATCTACCTGTCAACCGCGATCCCCCGCCGCAATCCCTTATAAAGTGTTTAACCACTAAACCGCCACTCACGGACCCCGCCGCCTGCTACATTAAATGTCTAACCCCCTAATGTGATCCCCCTACACCGTCGCCACCTACATTAAAATTAATAACCCCTAATATAATCCCCCTACACCGCCGCCATCTTTATTAAAATTATTACCCCCTAATGCGAGCCCCCTACCCCGCCGCCACCTATTTTAACTATATTACCCCCTAATCTAATCCCCTACACTGCCGCCACCTATATTAAATGTATTAACCCCTAATCTAATCCCCCTACACCGCCGCCACCTATATGAAATGCCCCACAAAAGGCCCTTTTAAGGGCTGGTAATAGAGCTGATTACTTTTGTAATTTAGAATAGGGCAGGGAATTTTTTTTTATTTTGGGGGGCTTTGTTATTTTATTAGGGAGCTTAGAATAGGTGTAATTAGCTTAAAATTCTTGTAATCTTTTTTTATTTTTTGTAATTTACTGTTTGTTTTTTTTGTAATTTAGTTTAGTGTATTTAATTGTATTTTAGTTTAGATATTTGTAGTTTATTTAATTAATTTATTGATAGTGTAGGCGTATTTGTAACTTAGGTTAGGATTTATTTTACAGGTAAATTGGTAATTATTTTAACTAGGTAGCTATTAAACAGTAAATAACTATTTAATAGCTATTGTACCTAGTTAAAATAAATACCAATTTACCTGTAAAATAAATATAAACCCTAAAATAGCTACAATGTAATTATTAATTATATTGTAGCTATCTTAGGGTTTATTTTATAGGCAAGTATTTAGTTTTAAATAGGAATAATTTAGTTAATAATATTAATATTATTTAGATTTATTGCAATAATAATTAAGTTAGGGGTGTTAGGGTTAGATAGGGTTAATATAGTTTATATATATACAGTAATATAGTAACTATATTAACTATATTAACCCTAATATAATTAGGGTTAATATAGTTAATATAGGTAGCGGCGGTGTAGGGGGGTCAGATTAGGGGTTAATATATTTAATATAGGTGGTGGCGGTGTAGGGGGATTAGATTAGGGGTTAATATATTTAATATAGGTGGCGGCGGTGTAGGGGGATTAGATTAGGGGGTAATACATTTATTATAGGTGGCGGTGGTGTAGGGGGATTAGATTATAGGTAAAAGAGCTGATTACTTTGTGACAATGCCCCGCAAAAAGCCTGGTAATAGAGCTGGTTACTTTGGGGCAATGCCACGCAAAAGGCCCTTTTAAGGGCTGGTAATAGAGCTGGTTACTTTGGGGCAATGCCACGCAAAAGGCCCTTTTCAGGGCTATTTGTAGGGTTAGACTTAGGTTTAGTAGTAGGGAAATTTTAATATTTTAGGGGGATTAGATTAGGGGTTAATAATTTTAATATAGGTGGCAGCGGTGTAAGGGGGTCAGATTAGGGAGTAGTACATATAATATAGGTGGCGGCGGTGTAGGGGGCTCACATTAGGGGTTAATATAGTTTAAATAGGTGGCGGCGGTGTAGGGGGATCACATTAGGGGGTAATATAGTTTAAATAGGTGGCGGCGGTGTAGGGGGATCATATTAGGGGGTAATATAGTTAATGTAGGTGGCGACGGGGTAGGGGGCTCACATTAGGGGGTAAAACATTTAATGTAGCTGGCGGCGGTGTAGGGGGGTCAGATTAGGGGGTAATACATATAATTTAGGTGGTGGCGGGGTCCGGGAGCGGCGGTTTAGGGGTTAATATATTTATTGTTAGGAGTGAGAGGGGGGATTGCGGATAGAGGGGTATACGTGTCGAGCTATGTTTGGGAGGCGTGTTAGACAGTTACGGGTGATTTTATAACTTAGTCAGTTTTTTTATGCGGCGGGAGTTTCTAAAGTGCCGTAAGTCACTGGCGACTCCAGAAATTTGTACTTACACAGATTTCTGGACATCGCTAGTTTGTCAGACTTACAGCACTTTAGCATCTGACGGCGCCGTATATATGATAGCTCGAGTTGCGAGCTGAAACTACGGGCAGCACAGGTTTCCACGCTTGCGCCGAAACCTGCGCCGTATATCGGATCGCGCCCCAAAGGTGGCAGGAAAGCTAGATTTATATATATATATATATATGGCATATATATGACTATTTAGACTATTTATGACATATTTATGACTATTTAGACTATGTCTAATTAGACTATAAATGGCATATTTATGAATATATATATATATATATCATCAAGTAGAGAGAAGGCACTCCCTGGGTCTTTTATCAAGCATTTTTTAATAAATGTAATGTTTCGGGGTTACCCCCGTTGTCAAACATACATACCGCGGTATGTTTGTTTGACAACGGGGGTAACCCCGAAACGTTACATTTTGCTATATGATATTTTGTTGTGCACCCTGGGCATCCTATGGAAAAGGATACCTGGAGTGCTTCACCACTTTTGATGTATATGTATGTATGTATGTGTATGTGTATATATATATATATATATATATATATATATATATATATATATATATATGGCATATTTATGACTATTTAGACTATACATATGGCATATTTATGACTATTTAGACTATGTATGGAATATTTATGACTATGTAGTCTAAATAGTCATAAAAGTGCCAAATATATAGTCTAATTGGTCATACATATGCCATACATAGTATAAATAGTCAGACATATGCCATATATAGTCTAAATAGTCATAAATATGCCATAAATAGTCTAAATAATCATATGACTATTTAGACTATTTATGGCATATTTATGACTATTTAGACTATTTATGGCATATGTATGACCAATTAGACTATATATTTGGCATATTTATGACTATTTAGACTACATAGTCATAAATATTCCATATATAGTCTAAATAGTCATAAATATGCCAAATATATAGTCTAAATAGTCATAAATATGCCATATGTAGTCTAAATAGTCATAAATATGCCATACATATAGTCTAAATAGTCATAAATATGCCGTATGTAGTCTAAATAGTCATAAATATGCCATACATATAGTCTAAATAGTCATAAATATGCTGTATGTAGTCTAAATAGTCATAAATATGCCGTATGTAGTCTAAATAGTCATAAATATGCCGTATGTAGTCTAAATAGTCATAAATATGCTGTATGTAGTCTAACTAGTCATAAATATGCCATATGTAGTCTAAATAGTCATAAATATGCCATATGTAGTCTAAATAGTCATAAATATGCTGTATGTAGTCTAACTAGTCATAAATATGCTGTATGTAGTCTAAATAGTCATAAATATGCCGTATGTATAGTCTAAATAGTCATAAATATGCCATATGTATAGTCTAAATAGTCATAAATATGCTGTATGTAGTCTAAATAGTCATAAATATGCTGTATGTAGTCTAAATAGTCATAAATATGCCGTATGTAGTCTAAATAGTCATAAATATGCCATATGTAGTCTAAATAGTCATAAATATGCTGTATGTAGTCTAACTAGTCATAAATATGCTGTATGTAGTCTAAATAGTCATAAATATGCTGTATGTAGTCTAACTAGTCATAAATATGCCATATGTAGTCTAAATAGTCATAAATATGCTGTATGTAGTCTAAATAGTCATAAATATGCTGTATGTAGTCTAACTAGTCATAAATATGCCGTATGTAGTCTAAATAGTCATAAATATGCTGTATGTAGTCTAAATAGTCATAAATATGCCGTATGTAGTCTAAATAGTCATAAATATGCCATATGTAGTCTAAATAGTCATAAATATGCTGTATGTAGTCTAACTAGTCATAAATATGCCGTATGTAGTCTAAATAGTCATAAATATGCCGTATGTAGTCTAAATAGTCATAAATATGCTGTATGTAGTCTAACTAGTCATAAATATGCCGTATGTAGTCTAAATAGTCATAAATATGCTGTATGTAGTCTAACTAGTCATAAATATGCCGTATGTAGTCTAACTAGTCATAAATATGCTGTATGTAGTCTAAATAGTCATAAATATGCTGTATGTAGTCTAACTAGTCATAAATATGCTGTATGTAGTCTAAATAGTCATAAATATGCTGTATGTAGTCTAAATAGTCATAAATATGCTGTATGTAGTCTAAATAGTCATAAATATGCCATATGTAGTCTAAATAGTCATAAATATGCTGTATGTAGTCTAACTAGTCATAAATATGCTGTATGTAGTCTAAATAGTCATAAATATGCTGTATGTAGTCTAACTAGTCATAAATATGCCGTATGTAGTCTAAATAGTCATAAATATGCTGTATGTAGTCTAACTAGTCATAAATATGCCGTATGTAGTCTAAATAGTCATAAATATGCTGTATGTAGTCTAACTAGTCATAAATATGCTGTATGTAGTCTAAATAGTCATAAATATGCCGTATGTAGTCTAAATAGTCATAAATATGCCGTATGTAGTCTAAATAGTCATAAATATGCTGTATGTAGTCTAACTAGTCATAAATATGCCGTATGTAGTCTAAATAGTCATAAATATGCCATATGTAGTCTAAATAGTCATAAATATGCCGTATGTAGTCTAAATAGTCATAAATATGCTGTATGTAGTCTAACTAGTCATAAATATGCTGTATGTAGTCTAAATAGTCATAAATATGCCGTATGTAGTCTAACTAGTCATAAATATGCCGTATGTAGTCTAACTAGTCATAAATATGCCGTATGTAGTCTAAATAGTCATAAATATGCTGTATGTAGTCTAAATAGTCATAAATATGCCGTATGTAGTCTAAATAGTCATTAGACTATGTATGGAATATTTATGACTATTTATTATTCTACCATTACGTTTTCTTTTTGATATCTTTGAGGTAAAGACATTACTCACCTTCTCCCCCAGAACCACTCAGTGAATTTCCGCCACTAGACCCAGAGATGTTGGGTCTCACAGGCTTTGGCCGTGGCATAGTGGTGGTAATATGGGCCCCAGCAGCAGGTCCATCCATACAGTCATCCCCCGAGTACCCCTGGCAGCATCTCCATTCCATATCAGATATGGTCTTGTATGCTACCTTGTAGCGAGGCCTCACAAAGCTACGGTACCTGTGAGTGAAGAACCTTAAGGTTAGAGACAAGGTATAAACATCTGTGGGCGGATAAATAATATGATTCCATTATTACTGTAGCAAACAACAACATACATAGCATACGAGGAAAGAGAGTTATTTTAGCAAAATACCAACGTCCTTCAAATCAAGTTGCAAGAACAAACACTTAATTTATGTCTGGGAAAGGCATAAGGCTATCCTATGTACTAATTAATGCCTGGGATAAGCATAAGGCTATCCTACGTACTAATTAATGCCTGTGATAAGCATAAGGCTATCCTACGTACTAATTAATGCCTGTGATAAGCATAAGGCTATCCTACGTACTAATTAATGCCTGTGATAAGCATAAGGCTATCCTATGTACTAATTAATGCCTGGGATAAGCATAAGGCTAATTACATACTAATTAGTACGTAGAATAGCCTTATGCTTATCACAGACATTAATTAGTATGTAGGATAGCCTAACACTTAGCCCAGGCCTTAATTAGTATGTAGGATAGCTTTATGTTTATCCCAGGCATTAATTAGTATGTAGGATAGCCTTATGTTTATCTCAGGCATTAATTAGTACGTAGGATAGCTTTATTCTTATCACAGGCATTAATTAGTATGTAGGATAGCCTTATGCTTATCCCAGATATTAATTAGTATGTAGGATAGCCTTTTGCTGATCACAGGCATTAATTAATATCGGGGATAAGCATAAGGCTATCATACATACTAATTAATGCCTGGGCTAAGTGTAAGGCTATCCTGCATACTAATTAATGCCTGTGATATGCATAAGGCTATCCTACTTACAATTAATTCCTGTGATAAGCATAAGGCTATCCTACATACTAATTAATGCCTGTGATAAGAATATAGCTATCCTACGTACTATTTAATGCCTGTGATAAACATAAGGCTATCCTACGTACTAATTAATGCCTGGGATAAGAATAAAGTTATCCTACGTACTAATTAATGCTTGAGATAAGCATTAGGCTATCCTTCATACTAATTAATGCCTGAGATAAGCATAAGGCTATCCTACATACTAATTAATCACTGGGATAAGCATAAGGCTATCCTACATACTAATTAATGCCTGAGATAAGCGTAAGGCTATCCTACATACTAATTAATGCTTGAGATAAGCGTAAGGCTATCCTATGTACTAATTAATCACTGGGATAAGCATAAGGCTATCCTACATACTAATTAATGCCTGAGATAAGCGTAAGGCTATCCTACGTACTAATTAATGCCTGAGATAAGCATAAGGCTATCCTACATACTAATTAATGCCTGAGATAAGCGTAAGGCTATCCTACATACTAATTAATGCCTGAGATAAGCATAAGGCTATCCTACGTACTAATTAATCACTGGGATAAGCATAAGGCTATCCTAAGTACTAATTAATGCCTGAGATAAGTGTAAGGCTATCCTACATACTAATTAATGCCTGAGATAAGCGTAAGGCTATCCTATGTACTAATTAATCACTGGGATAAGCGTAAGGCTATCCTACATACTAATTAATGCCTGAGATAAGTGTAAGGCTATCCTACATACTAATTAATGCCTGAGATAAGCGTAAGGCTATCCTACATACTAATTAATGCCTGAGATAAGCGTAAGGCTATCCTACATACTAATTAATGCCTGAGATAAGCATAAGGCTATCCTACATACTAATTAATCACTGGGATAAGCATAAGGCTATCCTAAGTACTAATTAATGCCTGAGATAAGTGTAAGGCTATCCTACATACTAATTAATGCCTGAGATAAGCGTAAGGCTATCCTATGTACTAATTAATCACTGGGATAAGCATAAGGCTATCCTATGTACTAATTAATGCCTGGGATAAGCATAAGGCTATCCTACATACTAATTAATGCTTGAGATAAGCATTAGGCTATCCTACATACTAATTAATGCCTGAGATAAGCGTAAGGCTATCCTATGTACTAATTAATCACTGGGATAAGCATAAGGCTATCCTACATACTAATTAATGCCTGAGATAAGTGTAAGGCTATCCTACATACTAATTAATGCCTGAGATAAGCGTAAGGCTATCCTACATACTAATTAATGCCTGAGATAAGCGTAAGGCTATCCTACATACTAATTAATCCCTGAGATAAGCATAAGGCTATCCTACATACTAATTAATGCCTGAGATAAGCGTAAGGCTATCCTACATACTAATTAATGCCTGAGATAAGCGTAAGGCTATCCTACATACTAATTAATGCCTGAGATAAGCATAAGGCTATCCTACGTACTAATTAATCACTGGGATAAGCATAAGGCTATCCTAAGTACTAATTAATGCCTGAGATAAGTGTAAGGCTATCCTACATACTAATTAATGCCTGAGATAAGCGTAAGGCTATCCTATGTACTAATTAATCACTGGGATAAGCGTAAGGCTATCCTACATACTAATTAATGCCTGAGATAAGTGTAAGGCTATCCTACATACTAATTAATGCCTGAGATAAGCGTAAGGCTATCCTACATACTAATTAATGCCTGAGATAAGCATAAGGCTATCCTACGTACTAATTAATCACTGGGATAAGCATAAGGCTATCCTAAGTACTAATTAATGCCTGAGATAAGTGTAAGGCTATCCTACATACTAATTAATGCCTGAGATAAGCGTAAGGCTATCCTATGTACTAATTAATCCCTGAGATAAGCGTAAGGCTATCCTACATACTAATTAATGCCTGAGATAAGCGTAAGGCTATCCTATGTACTAATTAATCCCTGAGATAAGCATAAGGCTATCCTACGTACTAATTAATGCCTGGGATAAGCATAAGGCTATCCTACATACTAATTAATGCCTGCAAGGCGATCTTATTATTATTATTATTCTTTATTTAGAAAGTGCCAACAGATTACGCAGCGCTGTCCATGGGTAACAAAGATAAAAGTACAGTACAATATGAGACACCAGACAAAATTTAACAAACAAATACAGGGGGATTTGGGGGCACTGTTCCCGTTACAATCTAGATGGGTAGGAGGGTGAGAAATAGGAGGTGGGGACTGCAAAGGTGGGGATAATGTTAGTGTAGATTTAAATTAGGTCAACTATTAGGCAAGTGGAATTCATTAGTTACTGATTTGGTGATAGGCTTCCCTGAACAAGAAGGTCTTTAGGGAGCGTTTAAAGGAGGAGAGGTTGGGGGAAAGTCTGACAGCTCAAGGAAGTGCGTTCCAGAGGGTTGGTGCCGCACAAGAGAAGTCCTGTAGTCTAGCATGAGAGGAGGTGATGGTAGAAGAGGCAAGGAGTAGATTGTTGTTGGATCTTAGGGGACAGGCTGGAGTATATTTGTTGATTGGTGAGGACAGGTATGGGGGGCTGCATTGGTAAGGTCTTTGTAGGTCAGAGTAAGAATTTTGAATTTAATTCTGCTGTGGATGGGGAGCCAATGAAGGGACTCACAGAGGGGTGCATCAGATACAGAGCATTGGGAGAGGTGGATTAGCCTAGCAGAGGCATTTAGGATGGATTGAAGGTGGGAGAGGTGAGAGAGAGGAAGGCCAGTTAGTAGGTTATTACAATAGTCAAGCCGGGAAATTACCAGGCAATGGATTAGCTGTTTAGTAGTTTCAGCACTCAGAAAAGGATGAATTTTGGAGATATTGCGTAGGTGGTTGCGACAGGATGAAGAGAGCGATTGGATGTGGGGTATGAAGGACAGAATGGAGTCAAGTGTAACTCCTAGGCAGAGGTCTTGGGGTGATGGGGAGATAGTGGTGTCGCCAATAGTGATAGTAAAGTTAGAAACTGGAGTAGAATTAGATGTGGGGGATTAGAAAAAGCTCAGTCTTGGACATGTTGATTTTTAGGTGGTGAGGGGACATCCAGGAAGAAATGCCAGATAAGCAGTCGCTGATGTGGGAAAGGACAGAAGGAGAGAGTGCAGGCGTGGATAAGTAGATCTGAGTATCATCAGCATAGATGTTATAGTTGAAGCCATAGCTGCTGATAAGCTTACCCAAAGAGGAAGTATAGATAGAGAAGAGTAGAGGACCCAAAACAGAGCCTTGAGGTACTCCAACAGACAGAGACAATGAAAAGGAGGAGTCACCAGCAAATGACCCATTATAGAGATAAGAGTGAATCCAGGAGAGGGCAATGTCACAGATCCCAAGGGAGCTGAGAGTCCGTAGGAGGAGGGGATGGTCAACAGTGTCAAAGGCAGCAGACAGGTCAAGTAAGATAAGTATAGAGTAGTGGCCATTGTTTTAGCAGAAAGAAAATTGTTAGTAACCTTGGTAAGGGCAGTCTCAGTTGAGTGTTGGGGACGGAAGCCAGATTGCAGGGGGTCAGGCAATGAGTTGGTAGACAGGAAGTGAGTTAGGCGATCGAAAACTAGTTTTTCCAGTACTTTTGGAGATAGCGGAAGCAGTGATATGGGGCTGTAGTTTACAGGAGAATTGTGGTAGAGGGAGGATTTTTTGAGGATGGGGGTGATCTGTGCATGTTTGAAGGAAGATGGAAATGAACCAGTAGTAAGGGATCGGTTGAATATGTGAGTAATAGCTGGAGTGAGGGTAGAAGACAGAGAAGGTATTAGATATGAAGGGATAGGGTCAAGTGGGCAGGTAGTGAGGTGTGAGGAAGACTTTAGGGAACTCACTTCATTCTCAGTGGTTGGGGGGAAGGTACTGAGAGTGATGACGGGGGTTATCGGGGGCAGAGACAGAAGATTGCAGTCTTGTGTTGGGATGTTACTTTGGATGGTAAGTGTTTTTTTTGTTGAAAAAGTAGTCTGCCAGATCTTGAGCACTAAAGGCAGATGAAGGGGGTGGTGCAGGTGGATAGAGGAGAGAGTTGAACATGGAGAAGAGACGTTTAGGGTTTGAGAAGTGAGTAGATATGAGAGAAGAGAAGTAGTTTTGCTTGGCTAAGTGAAGGAGTAAGAATAAAGAATGAACTTATAGTGGAAGAAATCGGGGAAGAAATAGGTTTAGCATGTACATTAAGATTATAGGTGAGCAGATGGTGGCCTGAGATGGGAAATGGGCGACAGGTGACATCAGAAAGGGAGCAGAGGTAGGAGAATACCAGATTGATATAGTGTCCGTCGCAGTGAGTAGGGAATTTGGGTGGGTTGTGAGAGACCAAAGGAGTTGCTGAGCGAGAGAAGTATAGAGGCAGCAGGGGCAGATGGGTTATCAATGGGGATGTCGAAGTCCCCTAGGGTTAGAGCAGGTGTATTTGTAGAGAGAAAGTGAGAAAGCCAGGCAGCAAAGTTGACAAGGAATTGGGAGGTTGGTCCAGGGGGGGCAAAAGATAACTGCCACACTGAGAGATGGGGAGAACAGGCAGAAGCAGTGGACTTCAAAGGAAGAGAAGGAGAGAGATGGATGAGGATCCTACATAATAATGAATACCTGGGATAAACATAAGACTATCCTTTGTACTTATTAATGCCTA